>NC_143023.1:31210000-31510000 GCF_057628025.1 Oncorhynchus mykiss
CCAAACATAACATTTTGCATTGTTGCCAAAAAGTTCAATTTTGGTTTCATCTGACCAGAGCACCTTCTTCCACATGTTTGGTGTGTCTCCCAGGTGGCTTGTGGCAAACTTTAAACAACACTTTTTATGGATATCTTTAAGAAATGGCTTTCTTCTTGCCACTCTTCCATAAAGGCCAGATTTGTGCAATATACGACTGATTGTTGTCCTATGGACAGAGTCTCCCACCTCAGCTGTAGATCTCTGCAGTTCATCCAGAGTGATCATGGGCCTCTTGGCTGCATCTCTGATCAGTCTTCTCCTTGTATGAGCTGAAAGTTTAGAGGGACGGCCAGGTCTTGGTAGATTTGGAGTGGTCTGATACTCCTTCCATTTCAATATTATCACTTGCACAGTGCTCCTTGGGATGTTTAAAGCTTGGGAAATCTTTTTGTATCCAAATCCTGCTTTAAACTTCTTCACAACAGTATCTCGGACCTGCCTGGTGTGTTCCTTGTTCTTCATGATGCTCTCTGCGCTTTTAACGGACCTCTGAGACTATCACAGTGCAGGTGCATTTATACGGAGACTTGATTACACACAGGTGGATTGTATTTATCATCATTAGTCATTTAGGTCAACATTGGATCATTCAGAGATCCTCACTGAACTTCTGGAGAGAGTTTGCTGCACTGAAAGTAAAGGGGCTGAATAATTTTGCACGCCCAATTTTTCAGTTTTTGATTTGTTAAAAAAGTTTGAAATATCCAATAAATGTCGTTCCACTTCATGATTGTGTCCCACATGTTGTTGATTCTTCACAAAAAAATACAGTTTTATATCTTTATGTTTGAAGCCTGAAATGTGGCAAAAGGTCGCAAAGTTCAAGGGGGCAGAATACTTTCGCAAGGCACTGTAGCTAGCTAACCCATTGATGCTGCTTTGTAGTATACCCCCCCCCCCCCTCCAAACACACAACCAGAGATTGATTGGAGACAGCTTGTGTCAATTACTGAACATTTCCTAGAATGTTCTATATGCAGCGACATATGTGGCCATATGTGTAGAATTGCAGGAGATTAGCTTTAAAACAGCAACATTTTCTCTCAGCCTCATGGACAAATGTTAGAATCGCATGAGATTATTTATAAAACTGCACGCCACTGGAGATAATCTGCATCAGTTTTTAGAGATTTTTTTTGCATTCATGTAATCTAAACAAGCACATAAAGGCTTCATAAATCATAAAGGTCATGTTAATGGACTGATATATATACATTTATAAGATCTCCTAAACCTGTGTTAACCTCATACCTTATTTTCAGCGTTTATCCCAAAACCCATTTTTTTACCATGAATTTCCCCCATAGGAATGGCTGAACAAACCAGAGGTACGGCTTGTTAGCGGTTGTTAGAATAACAAGCACCATGAGCGCTTTAGTCCCGAACGGTGTTTTAGGTGCCACGTTTATGGTCATATTGTAGCAGTGTGTAGGAGGGAGATTCCTAGATGTGAGAAGTGTACAGGAGGGCATGAGACAAAGAAATGTGTAGTTACAGCCTGGTTTCATAGACTAGACAAAACATAGTAACTGAAAATATGCAACACTCAAATGAGTATGATATGTTGTTTTGTAGGTTTCATAAGACATATTGTTACTTAAGGCAAAAACTAAACTAGGATGGGTGGGTGTATAACGCAAACGTCGAGCAACCCAAAGGTCTTATCACGGACAACTTTAGCATTTTAGCAACTTACTACTTTTTAGCGACTTTGCAACTACTTAGCATGTTATCTAACCCTTCCACAAACCCTAACCATTTTACCTAACCCTTCCCTTAAAGAAGAATAGCAAAAAGTGTAAGTAGAGTGAGCTGAAGTCAGGAGGCGAAATGGAAGTGAATGAGGCCGAAGTATCTGAGGTGGTAGGTGTGGTGAAGTTCTCGGAGCCTGAGCCTTGCACCGAGGGTCAGGATAAAGATGAGTCTGTGACAGTAGGAGTGAAGTTTTTGGAAAATGTAGACCCTTGCCTTTTGGCTGATCCACCTGTGGTTTCAGGGTGGGTGAAAACAGAGTTGGGTGCTGTTGAATCGGCGAGGGTAACCAGAAGTGGTTTTGTGATAATTGTTTGTATTTCTGCTGGTCAGAGGAAGAAGGCGCTCTGCGTTTAACGAAATGGGAACAAGAAATGTGAATTGTTTTGCTCTCAAGCAAAGGAGGTCATTGAAAATAGTGATTACTGGGGTAGCAGTAAATGTAAAAGTTGACCAACTGAAGGGGGAGATTGACGGTGTTTGTGATGCTCGTCGTTTGGTACGACGCAGACAGGGTGGCTTGAGTTGCAACACAGAAGTGTCATTGTCTGTTCTTTTGAGTTTTGATGTTGAGTCTTTGCCCGACAAAGTGATGTTTGGATATATAAGTTATCCTGTAGGAGCTTTTGTGCCGAATACATTATGTTGTTACATTTGTCAAGCTTATGGGCATGTGGCAGCAGTATGTAGGAGGGAGGTTCCTAGGTGTGAGAAGTGTGCAGAAGGGCATGAGACAAAGGAATGTGTAGCATTGGGGAAAGTAGTGGTATGTGTTAATTGTATGGGTGCCCATGGGGCTGGGGATTAGAAATGTCCCGTGCGAGAGAGGCAGGTTGAGTTTTACAGGGATAGAGTAGTGCAGAAGTTGTCATATGCTGAGGCAGTGAAGAAAGGAGAGGAAGATGGGTCAAGGGGGAGGGATCCTGAGAGGAGTGGTGTGAGTAGTAGATCTGTACCAGTACAGAAGGATAGGCCAACAAATTATATATGTTTCAGTAAGATTGGATTTTTTAGCATTTATAGCAATGGTTATAAACTGTACTGCAGGGATGGAATGTAAGTTGCAGAAAATTGAGGTTGTGGTGGCAGCTGCAGAGAGGTATTTGGGTGTGCGAGACTTGACATCAGAAGAGTTACAGGGTGTGTTAAGTGGTGGTGTCCCATCCTTTCAGGTTGTTGGCCTGAGGTAGGACTAAATAGATTTAAATAGTAGAGTAGATGGATTTTTTTGTGAGTGTAGTGTTAGATGGTAAGGTATTTGTTTAAGGGAGTTGTACTCCAGTCTAGTAGGTGGCGGTAATGCAACATTTATCGGATCCCAACCGCCGTTAAACCTCATCAAGGAAGAAGTCGAAACGCTTTTCACATGCTCAGATTGTCCCTCCTCTTCGTGCAGTAGAAACTACGATCTTGCACCCATGATACTTTTTCACAACAAACATTCGGAAAATGAAATAGCTATGACTGTGGAATTGTTTTAAACAATGTGGTTATTATTGACATAAAAATACTTTGAGCTGTTGGGGTTTGTCCTGGATAACGCTAAAATTAGTGTCAACAATCTAGCCAACTTCATAGCCTCAATCGGCAGCCTGTGCTAGCTAAATGTATTTTCCTGGGAGTGTTAAGCGTTCATATATATACAGTCATTGGTTAATATCTAGCTAGTTATTAATAAAGTAATTTATATCAATCGATGTTAGTATTTATCTAGCTAACTAGGTAGCTAGCTATAAGTTAGCAACTCACCAGAAGACATTCCAAATATTCGTATGAGATAAGTCTTCATCCCTTCTCAATATGTTTGCAGTGCTCAACAATATTCTCAATACTAGTCCCGACAACTTCAAGCCGGTAACCCTAACCTCACCCCTAACCGTTACCAATTTAAATCCCTATGCCTAATCCTAACATCTGTGGATTTATGTCTGTTCTCTGCAGGGAGAGTTTATCTTGGTGTCTGACAAACAGACAGACGGGTCCTTCCTCATTCACCATTTCCTCTCCTTTTATTTACGATGTGAGGATTTATGTGAGTGGACTGATGTCTAGTTGACTGAAACGTGTGCTTAACACCGTTCCCTCTATTATTGCTGTTGATTGTAGTGTTAGGTGAAAAACAATGACAGTTAGTAATAGAGGGAACATATGGGGCCAAGTTGTGTACTATGATGCACTCTCATAAGTGGTCAAAAATTAAATCTGGTGAGGCCAGACGTGCTCAGATGTAAGGTGTTTCCTGGGTCTTGTGCAGTCCTTCAGTCACTACAGTGCAATTAGTCAACGATTGTGAGTATACTTATCCTCTAAAACGCTGGGTGTAACCCCCCCCCCCCACCCACTCTTATACATACTGTGCAAGTAAATGTGTCTTTACAGTTGTGTATGGTTTGCTGTTGCTTGGTGGAGCTGTATTAACTACATTTTGTATGGGTTCTTTCACTGTGTTCCATGTTAATCAGGGTGTGAGTTTGGCCCAGGCAAGGGAGAAAGGGCAGCTGGTGTTCATAGAGGGACTAAAGGAATCCTTGGGGGTACTGCTTCAGGGGGAGCCAGCAAAGGAACCCAGGCACTGGACTTCCTCAGGTACCTGTCTGTAGAGTTGACTCTGATCAAGCCTACTGGTCTAAAAAGCATGTTCATTCAGTGCAGAAGCTCCATTGAAAGTGCGTTTTGGTCCTAGAATATCATAGACTTTATCTGGTTCCGGGAATTCGACCTGTATGAGTGTGTAAAACAATACATATTTTTCTGATGTAATCAAAGCAATTAATGATAATATGAATCTGAAAAGATCTCTTCCCCCTTTATTTATCTCACCCTCTATGTCCCCTTTCTTTCTTTGTCTCTCATCCCTCGCCCCCTCAATCCTTCTCCATCTCTCTGTTCCCCTCCACCTCCACAGAGATCCCAGTTCCGGCCTGCGGGGTCTATATGTCTTTGTGCGGGACAATGTAAGGTCGGCAGTAAATGGAGGTGAGGAGTGGGGTCCCCCATGTGATCCTGGTGGATGACCTCAGTGTGGTCCTGAGTCTGGGGGTCAGTGTTGGGGCAGCGCTGGACTTCAGTCATTACTGCAGAGCCACTGTCTGCTCCGAGCTGCAGGTCAGATAATACAGTATCACATTTTACAGTTGCATTTTGTCATTTAGCGGACGCTCTTATCCAGAGCAACTTAGTTAGTGCGTTCATCTTAAGATAGCTAGGTGGGACAACCACATTACACAGTCATAGTAAGTACATTTTTCCTCAAAGTTGGAAGGGTGGAGGGGGGGGGGCTGTGGGATGTTTTAAGATACTCTTTGAAGAGGTAGGGTTTTAGATGTTTTAAGATACTATTTTGAAGAGGTAGGGTTTTAGATGTTTTTGGAAGATGGGAAGGGTCTCTGCGGTCCCAGCTTCAGGGGGAAGCTGGTTCCACCATTGGGGTAACAGGACAGAGAAGAGCTTGGACTGGGATGAGCGGGAGTTGCTGTCACGTAGGGGTGGGAGGGCCAAGAGACCAGAGGAGGCTGAACGTAGAGTTCAGGTTGAATTTTTATTTTTTATTACACCATTATTTAATCAGGTAGGCTAGTTGAGAACAAGTTCTCATTTTCAACTGCGACCTGACCAAGATAAAGCAAAGCAGTTCCACACATACAACAACAATAGTTACACATGGAATAAACAAATATACAGTCAATAATACAGTAGAAAAATCTATATACAGCATGTGCAAATGAGGTAGGATAAGAGAGGTAAGGCAATAAATAGGTCATGGTCGCAAATAATTACAATATAGCAATTAAACACTGGAATGGTACAATGTGCAGAAGATGAATGTGCAAGTTGAGATACTGGGGTGCAAAGGAGCAAGATAAATAAATAAATAAATACAGTATGGGGATGAGGTAGATTGGATGGGCTATTTACAGGGTTGGGGTGTAGGGTTTGAGCATAGCCTGAAGGTAGAAATGGGCAGTTCCTTTTGCTGCTCCGTAGGCAAGTACCATAATTTTTTAGTGGATGCGAGCTTTGGCGGATGAGCGGTGTGACATGGGAGGCGCACGATATCACAAGCTCACTGTCTCTTTCGTCTGTCTCTGTTCAAATAATCACACACATTCCTCTCTACTATCCCTTTTCTCTTTTATCTGCTGGGCAGCATGGTGATGTTGGTGCGATGTGAGGCAGAAGAAGAAGAGAGTGATGATGAATGCTCAGTGGCTCCTGAGGGGCATTGTGCAGCCTCACACTCCAAGTACAGGGTCTCCCCACCGGCTACTGCAGGGACATCCACGGACAAGTCAGATGGATTAGATTATTTGTGTGTGAGAGTGGAAAAAAAGAGAGAGCGAAAGAGCACTGTTAAACGCATTAAGCTGAACCGTACTGTGTGTGTTTCAGGTGGAAGTGTGCTGGCGAGGACAATGTGACAGGCAGCAGACCCAGAAGAAACTTTTCCAGTCTAACGTCCACGACAAGGGGGCTTCCTTTTTCGCCAGGGGGACATCCAGTGCAGTCCTTTAAGCCCTCAATGGATCCTTTCTGCCTCCCTTCCTAGTGTCGATCCCCAGTCCCTCACATCTCAGTCACATGGCTCTCTGAGCTCAACCAGAGAATGATAGAGGCCTCTAGTGGCCAAAAGGCTGTTATCAAAAGGCTGCATGGGCAGCTATTAAGCTTCCAACATTTTAAAGTTGTCAACCTCATGGAATTTCCAACTTCATTGGCTGATCCCTCCTGGTGACTCTGTTGGAATCATGTCCAACCGGATCATCAGGAGGGATCAGCCAACCGTGAAGAAAAAAATTGACTACTTTAAAATGGAGATTGCCAATGCTGTTATTGACATTGTAATGATACAGCTAGAAAGATGAGTCTTCTATCTCTCTATGGGCTCAACACACATGCGGGAAGTTTGCAATTTAGGACAATCAAGGTGCTGGATTATGGTCATTGGGATCAGTTTTGAACTGGAGATGTGGTATTGAATTGAACATTGGATTACTGCATTAGAACCAACTGGACACATGCATTGCAAAGCTGATAAAGGAAACCTGGGTGAATTGGTCATTTCTCAAGTGACATGGGAACTGACCTAACTAGGTTGGACTTGTGTTATACAACAAAAAAAACTATAAACAGCACATTTTAAATCGAACACCAGTGTATGCGTTTTGGGGCGTTGTTGATCATGAAGGTAAAATACTGTGGTTTACAGTAATCTAGCCAGCGCGTGTCGCTATATCCTCATGCTTTCTTGTCTTGGATGAAGGGTGAGAGGTCGACAACTCACGCTGCTGCTGAAACAGTAGTGACATGTTCTGTTGATGCAGTCAGTTTTTCCAGTTAAATTAGCTAAATTTTAGCTACTAGAATAAGGAGGTTAAGACGGTACACGACTAGCTCCTCGATAGCAGGACCAGCGCTATCGACGAAGACACGAGAAAGTTATTCAGCCAGGCAAGTGTAACGTAGTAGCTAGCTAGTCAACTAGCTAACGCGAGCTTTGGTGTGTTAATTGAAGTAGCTAATTTTCTCGATTAGTTAGCAAAGCGGACCATAATCAACTTTAAGCTAACTAACGAAGTTAGACGCGAAGAACCTAGGTTGAAGATATTTTTTCGACCTAGGGTAGAACTTCTCTGGGTTTGGCGGGGCAGATGAACGCGGGACTCGCGGTTAGGTGTTTTTGGTGGTAGCAGCTAGCCAGTTAAGTTCGCTTAACTAATAGCTATTGACAGACGATGTCACTGACATTACTCGTCAACGCTAATGTGATTATCTAATTGCTAGCTGCCTGCCCTATTATCAGCGTAAGGTCAACAACCATGTCTTGCTGTCATGGATACGTTGGTTGGCATCATTCAGCAATGTGTTAAGAAGCATTTACCATATCTGCTAACAGTAGAAGCTAGCTAACGACGTTACGCTTGATTCAAGCTGATTTTACAACGTTCCATGTTGCAGAGTTATGGATTAACATTGTTTTTGGTAGTTTCAGGTGTATATGTTAATACGAACGTAAATGGCGACTAGCTGGTGGCTATGTAGTGGAATTGAAGTGAAGTTGCCCTGTGTTCGTTAACGTTAGCTCGCTAAGGAACGTTAGCATCTGTTAAAGCTAACGCTACTGGTGACTCGTTTGACAGCCGACAGCGCGCCATCGGGAGGCCTGTAAAAGTTTGTTCGCACGGGTGAATAAATTGTTTTCTGTCAATTAATTTAAGCATCGGGCAAAATTTTACACAATTGATTTGAATGAGATCACGTGTAGGGATATTTACGGCGTGGCATCACCATCACCATCCTTACCTACTGTGTGCACAGACGAGGGTGACTGTGTTTCTGAATTATGTATTAGCAGTAGTACTAATCTGTAATTGATACCAAATTGTGAAATTAAAATGTACACTTTTTTTTTTTTCTGTCTGGGGAATTTATATTGTTACAGAGCTGCGCCACACCAGTTGGTTAACGTTGACCAAATGCAATTTGATTGGTCAACACCTACACATTAAATAACTGAGTATTTGGGATTTCTCTGCCCATGGAGATTGACCAGGAGGATGTTGAGGGATGAGGGGCGATTGTCTTGGTTTGGGGAGGGGTGTTTTTTGTCCCACTTAGTGCCATTTGAGCAGCCGTGGAGGAGGGAAACAGTGATCGTACAGAAACCTTAATGACAAAGCATCACCCTTTAGAACAGAGTTAGAAAACCCTGGTCCTGGAGTGCTGCAGGCACTACATGTTTTTAATTTAACTGACCTGAAAGACCAGGTGTGTTGAATTTAGGCAATCATTGAACTGATCAATCAGCTCAGTTGGTCAGGTGTGGTGCCTGAAACCGAACAGGGTTGCCTACCCCTACTCTGTAAGATCTACTTCTCTTCACATAAACAGGCTCAATGTTTTGAACAGCTCCTCTCCTCCAGATCTGAAAGAGCATCGACACTGAACAAAAATATAAGTGCAACATGTAAAGTGTTGGTTTCATGAGCTGAAATTAAAAATCCAGAAATGTTCCATATGTACACATTTCTCAAATGTTCTGCACTTACCTGTTAATGAGCATTTCTACTTTGCCAAGATAATCTATCCACCTGACAGTAATAAGTAATCATCAATGAGATGATTAAACAGCATGATCATTACACAGGTGCACATTGTGCGGGGACCAAAGGCCACTCTAAAATGCAGGTTTTGTCACCCAACACAATGCCAAAGATGTCTCAAGTTTTGAGGAAGCGTGTAATTGGTATCATGACAGCAGGAATGTCCACCAGAGTTGTTACCAGAGAATTTAATGTTAATTTCTCTGCCATAAGCAGAGAATTTCTGTTTGAGAATTTGGCAGAACGTCCAACCGGCCTCAACCGCAGACCACATGTGGGCGAGTGGTTTGCTGATGTCAATGTGAACAGAGTGCCCCATGGTTGCGATGGGGTTATGGTATTGGTATCACCCATTGAGCATGTTTGGGATTCTCTGTATCAAGGTGTATAACAGCGTGTTCCAGTTCCCACCAATATCCAGCAACTTTGCACAGCCATTGAAGAGGAGTGGGACAACATTCCACAGGCCACAATCAACAGCCTGATCAACTTTATGAGAAGATGTTGTGCTGCATGAGGCAAATAAATGGTTACACCGGATACTGACCAGTTTTCTGATCCACACCATAACTTTTTTTTAAAGGTGCGCCATATATACAAACTATGTGACCACCCCATCACTGGATTTGGCTATTTCAGCCACACCCATTTGGTGAAGGAGGAATAATGGTCTGGGGCTGTTTTTCATGGTTCGGGCTAGGCTTCTTAGTTCCAGTGAAGGGAAATCTTAACACTACAGCATACAATTACATTCTAAACGATTATGTGCTTCCAACTGTGTGGTAACAGTTTGGGGAAGGCCCATTCCCGTTTCAGCATGACAATGCCTCCGTGCATGAAGCTAGGTCCATAAAGAAATGGTTTGTTGAGATCGGTGTGGAAGAACTTGACTGGCCCTCACAGAGCCCTGACCTCAACCCCATCAAACACATTTGGGATGAATTGGAATGCAGACTGCGAGCCAGACCTAATCGCTCAACATCAGTGCCCGACCTGACTAATGTTCTTGTGGCTGAATGGAATCAAGTCCCCAGCTCCACCCAGGAATGTTCCAACATCTAGTGGAAAGCCTTCCCAGAAGAGTGGAAGCTGTTATAGCAGCAAAGGGAGAACCGACTCCATATTAATGCCCATGATATTGGAATGAGATGTTTGACGAGCAGGTGTCCACATACTTTGCTCATGTGAAATTCATAGATTAGGGTCCAATCCTTTTATTTAAATGAACTGTTGTCCTTATATGAACTATAACTTGGTAAAGTCTTTGAAATTGTTGCATGTAGCGTTTATATTTTTGTTCAGTGTGTATATATGTGTATGTATATACAGTGGGGCAAAAAAGTATTTAGTCAGCCACCATTTGTGCAAGTTCTTTCACTTAAAAAGATGAGGCCTGTAATTTTCATCATAGGTACACTTCAACTATGATGGACAAAATGAGAAAAACAATTCCAGAAAATCACATTGTAGGATTTTTAATGAATTAATTTGCAAATTATGGTGGAAAATAAGTATTTGGTCAGGACGTCGGGCCCTCATACCACCCTCATGGAGTCTGTTTCTGACCGTTTGAGCAGACACATGCACATTTGTGGCCTGCTGGAGGTCATTTTGCAGGGCTCTGGCAGTGCTCCTCCTGCTCCTCCTTGCACAAAGGCGGAGGTAGCGGTCCTACTGCTGGGTTGTTGCCCTCCTACGGCCTCCTCCACGTCTCCTGATGTACTGGCCTGTCTCCTGGTAGCGCCTCCATGCTCTGGACACTACGCTGACAGACACAGCAAACCTTCTTGCCACAGCTCGCATTGATGTGCCATCCTGGATGAGCTGCACTACCTGAGCCACTTGTGTGGGTTGTAGACTCCGTCTCATGCTACCACTAGAGTGAAAGCACCGCCAGCATTCAAAAGTGACCAAAACATCAGCCAGGAAGCATAGGAACTGAGAAGTGGTCTGTGGTTACCACCTGCAGAACCACTCCTTTATTGAGGGTGTCTTGCTAATTGCCTATAAATTCCACCTGTTGTCTATTCCATTTGCACAACAGCATGTGAAATTTATTGTCAATCAGTGTTGCTTCCTAAGTGGACAGTTTGATTTCACAGAAGTGTAATTGACTTGGAGTTACATTGTGTTGTTTAAGTGTTCCCTTTATATTTTTGAGCAGTGTATATATGTGTGTGTGTGTATATATACAGTTGAAGTCGGAAGTTTACATACACCTTAGCCAAATACATTTAAACTCAGTTTTTCCACTATTCATGACATTTAATCCTAGTAAAAATTCCCTGTCTTAGGTCATATAGGATCACCACTTTATTTTAAGAATGTGAAATGTCAGAATAATAGTAGAGAGTTATCTATTTCAGCTTTTATTTCTTTTATCCCATTCCCAGTGGGTCAGAAGTTTACATACACTCAATTAGTATTTGATAGCATTGCCTTTAAATTGTTTAACTTAGGTCAAACGTTTTGGGTAGCCTTCCACAAGCTTCCCACAATGAGTTGGGTGAATGTTAGCCCATTCCTCCTGACAGAGCTGGTGTAACTGAGTCAGGTTTGTAGGCCTCCTTGCTCGCACACGCTTTTTCAGTTCTGCCCACAAATTCTCTGTGTGATTGAGGTCAGGGCTTTGTGATGGCCACTCCAATACCTTGACTTTGTTGTCCTTAAGCTATTTTGCCACAACTTGGAAGTATGCTTGGGGTCATTGTCCATTTGGAAGACCCATTTTTTAACTTCCTGACTGATGTCTTGAGATGTTGCTTCAATATCTCCATATAATTTTCCTGTCTCATAAAGCCGTCTATTTTGTGAAGTGCACCAGTCCCTCCTGCAGCAAAGCCCCCCCCCCCCCCCACAACATGGCACTGCCACCCCTGTGCTTCACTGTTGGGGTGGTGTTCTTCGGCTTGCAAGCCTCCCCCTTTTTCCTCCAAACATAACGATGGTCATTATGGCCAAACAGTTCTATTTTTGTTTCATCAGACCAGAGGACATTTCTCCAAAAAGTACGATCTTTATCCCCATGTGCTGTTGCAAACTGTAGTCTGGCTTTTTTTATGGCGGTTTTGGAGCAGTGGCTTCTTCCTTGCTGAGCGGCCTTTCAGGTTATGTCTCTATAGGACTTGTTTTACTGTGGATATTGATACTTTTGTACCTGTTTCCTCCAGCATCTTCACAAGGTCCTTTGCTGTTCTGGGATTGATTTTCACTTTTCGCACCGAAGTACATTCATCTCTAGGAGACAGAACGCGTCTCCTTCCTGAGCGGTATGACGGCTGCGTGGTCCCATGGTGTTTACACTTGTGTACTATAGTTTGTACAGATGAACGTGGTACCTTCAGGCGTTTGGAAATTGCTCCCAAGGATGAACCAGACTTTTTTTTTCTGAGGTCTTAGCTGATTTCTTTTGATTTTTCCCATGATGTTAAGCAAAGAGGCACTGAGTTTGAAGGTAGGCCTTGAAATACATCCACAGGTACACCTCCAATTGACTCAAATGATGCCATGCCATAATTTTCTGGAATTTCCCAAGCTGTTTAAAGGCACACTAAGTTGACTGTATGCAAACTTCTGACCCACTGGAATTGTGATACAGATATAAGTGAAATAATCTGTAAACAATTGTTTGAAAAATGAATTAGAAAAAGTAGATATCCTAACCGACTTGCCAAAACTATAGTTTGTTAACCTCTCTAGGGTACGGGGGATGGTAGCGTCCCACCTAGTCAACAGCCAGTGAAACTGCAGGGCGCCAAATTCAAAACAACAGAAATCCCATAATTAAAATTCCTCAAACGTACATGTATTTTACACCATTTTAAAGATACACTTCTTGTTAATCCCACCACAGTATCCGATTTCAAAAAGGCTTTACAACGAAAGCAAACCAAACGATTATGTTAGGTCAGCGCCAAGTCACAGAAAAACACAGCCATATTTCCAGCCAAAGAGAGGAGTCACAAAAAGCAGAAATTTAGATAAAATGAATCACTAACCTTTGATGATCTTCATCAGATGACACTCATAAGACTTCATGTTACACAATACATGTATGTTTTGTTCGGTAAAGTTCATATTTATATCCAAAAATCTGAGTTTACATTGGCGCGTTATGTTCAGTAGTTCCAAAACATCCAGTGATTTTGCAGAGAGCCACATCAATTTACAGAAATACTCACAATAAACATTGCTAAAAGATACAATTGTTATGCATGGAATTTTAGATCCACTTCTCCTTAATGCAACCGCTGTGTCAGATTTTTTTTAAACTTTACAGAAAAAGCACACCATGCAATAATCTGAGTACGGCGCTCAGAGACCAAAACAACCCAAACAGATATCCACCATGTTGTGTATTCAACAGAAGTCAGAAATAGCATTATAAATATTCACTTACCTTTGATGATCTTCGTCAGAATGCACTCCCAGGAATCCCAGTTCCACAATAAATGTTTGTTTTGTTCGATATTTGTCCATCATTTATGTCCAAATACCTCCTTTTTGTTTGCGCGTTCGGTACACAATCCAAACTCATGACGTGCGATCACTAGGAGCAGACGAAAAGTCAAAAAGTTCCGTTACAGTCCGTAGAAACATGTCAAACGATGTATAGAATCAATCTTTACGATGTTTTTAACATAAATCTTCAATAATGTTCCAACCGTAGAGTTCCTATGTCTGTAGAATTGCAATGGAACAGAGCTAACTATCACGTGAGTGCGCGAGACTGAGCTCGTGGCACTCTGCCAGACCTCTGACTCAATCCCCTCTCATTCGCCCCCCCCCCCACTTCACAGTAGAAGCATCAAACAAGGTTCCAAAGACTGTTGACATCTAGTGGAAGCCTTAGGAAGTGCAATATGACCCCATAGACACTGTGTATTTGATAGGCCAAGAGTTGAAGAACTACAAACCTCAGATTTCCCACTTCCTGGTTGTTTTTTTTGTCAGGTTTTTGCCTGCCATATGAGTTCTGTTATACTCACAGACATCATTCAAACATTTTTAGAAACTTCAGTGTTTTCTATCCAAATCTACTAATTATATGCATATTATAGCTTTCATGGCTGAGTATTAGGCAGTTTAATTTGGGCACGCTTTTCATCCAAAATTCCCAATGCTGCCCCCTACCCTAGAGAAGTTAACAAGAAATTTGTGGAGTGGTTGAAAAACGAGTTTTAATGACATCAAGCTAAGTGTATGTAAACTTCTGATTTCAACTGTGTGTATGTATGTGTGTATGTGTGTGTGTATACACAGTACTAGTAACAAGTTTGGGGTGGACATCTACTCATTCGAGCGTTTTTCTTTATTTTTTACTATTTTCTACATTGTATAATAATAGTGAAGACATCCAAACTATTAAAAAACACATGGAATCATGAATTAACCAAAAAAGTGTTGAACAAATCAAAAATATAGTTCATATTTCAGATTCTCCAAAGTAACCACCCTTTGCCTTTGACAGCTATGCACACTCTTGGCATTCTCTCAACCAGCTTCATGAGGTGGAATGGAATGGAATGCGTTTAAATTAGCAGGTGTGCTTTGTTAAAAGTTAATTTGTGGAATTTCTTAATGCGTTTGAGCCAATCTGTTGTGTCTTGACAAGGTATGGTATACAGAAGAAAGCCCTATTTGGTAAAAGACCATGGCCATATTATGGCAAGAACAGCTCAAATAAACAAAGAGAAACAACAGTCCATCATTACTTTAAGACATGAAGGTCAGTCAATATGGAAAATGTTAAATTTTTTTGAAAGTTTCTTCAAGTGTAGTCGCAAAGACAATCAAGCGCTATATATTTTTATATCTTTGCTTAAAACTTGGTCGAAACTCAAAGTCAAATATAGACTTATTGACACTCTGTGCACTTTCACATTTTTACACTTCTCACATTCATTCACGTATGTTTCATGCATGTTCTAACCACACACGCCCACACATTCACGTTGCATACAATTTTCTTTAAAAAAAAAGCTGATATTTAATTCAACTCAGTATGTGAATGTTAAGGAGGTTTTTTTGTGCAAAATACACATAGGCCCACTGATTTTTCTCATTTAAATGTTCATTGTGTCTCATCACTAAAGCCTTTGTGACGGGTCACTCAACGTTTTCATTGTAGTTTTTGGACCGGGTTTTTGCCATTTTCGATGACATAATAGTGGTTACTGATTGACTGGGCCAATTTGCTCCCTGTGTGTTTGTAAATGGGTGGCTGTAAATGAATTGTCGCAATAAAGCCTTCAGGCATTAGTCCCAGCTGACATTGACTCAAGAATGGTCTGTACAGTTATGGTGCATTAGAGTTGAGGAGCAAGTGCTCAGTTTACTATGGGAGAAGGGAGCTGAAATACAATCGTGCTGCTTCTCAATGCAGCCCAAAATCCCTGCATTTATGGTGCTACTTGCCAGGAGTCTTAGCTTTTTTACATTGGGTTTTAAGACCCCTTACACAGGTGTGGATCATGGCAATGGACTGTATAGGATCCAGCGATGCCTTCAAACTGGGGATTTTAGGAAGCATCGTTAGGAGGTAAGCATTTATTTGGTTTACTTCAGGCACACTCTTCTTCCGAGCAGCATATGATGAAATCTTAAGCCTAGTCTTGCGTAACTCTGTTACCAATTCATCCATGAGCTAACAAACATGTTTCTGAGAGAAGCGTGTGCACATTTTTTGGAAAATGTAGCCTACCGGTACGCACCATTTAAATTATAATCTTATTTCCATTTCCTGGGAACTTGCAACTAGAAAAACATGTAGTACACAGGCTACTATGTAAAAAGAGGTTGATAGTTCTGGGAGGCATTTTTGTCCCTGATGTTCTCGCAAAAGTGCTTTTGGAACATAATGACATGCTCTGTTTTGTCAGAAGCTGTATTGTTTGCTGTATGCGTGGTTAAGCAGGTAGGCCTACTGAAGGTAAACTGCTGCCCCCTCCCTGAGCTGGGCTACTGGAATCCATAGTGGCACATGTCTCAAGACTTGGCATCATAAAGTCTCTGTGGTATTGCTGGCTGGGTCAGTCGTTTTCTTTGTCTTAAAATGCCTTAGTCTGAGGTATGCACTGACGACTGGGGTGGCAGGTCGCCTAGTGGTTAGAGCATTGGACTAGTAACCGGAAGGTTGCAAGATCGAATCTCCGAGCTGACAAGGTAAAAATCTGTCCTTCTGCCCCTGAACAAGGCAGTTACCCCACTGTTCCAAGGCCATCATTGAAAATAAGAATTTGTTCTTAACTGACTTGCCTAGTTAAATAAAGGTAAAATAAACTCACTGTCATGTGCAGACTAACTTGACTGCCTGCCTGACGTGTGTACAGACCTGTTAAGTCTGCCTCACCCGTGTAGCTGCAGGATCGAGAGACCAGGGAAAAAGAGGTAGAGAGGGTGGGGGCCTAGACCTGTGAGCCTCGTTGTGGCATTTCCTATCCCGGATTAACTCACTGACGGAGATGTTGTTGAGCACCTGCCAACTCAGGCCTCGCTTTCCTGCACCACAACACCAGGGAAGGAAATGGAAATGGACGCACAGGGCATAATGGGACCTACAGGCTAGATATCAGGTCAAAATGTAGAGCAACGGGGGGGTGAGTCACGGCACTCGAGGCCTCTGATTAAATTCAACCATCGGTATACCCTCTAGCCATTTGTTGGTATGTGTGTGTGTTGCTGCCTGCTGTGTTTACTGTATATAGAGTATTTATAGTGGAAGATCAAGCCGCTCCAGAGGTAGGCTAAATTCCCCCAGGAATGTTTCCAGAGTACTCAGGGGGTAGAGCTGAGCCAGTCAGTCACACTTTGGCTGTGGTGCCTGAAATAGGGCTCTTGTTTTAAGCCAGGGATCTCCGTGAAACCTTTAAAATCCGGTGCTTTTGGAGGACTTAGGCCAAACAGGCACGAGAGAGCGTGAGAGGCAGCCAGACTTCCCCCTGAACAGGTACTGGGACAGAAAGGCACCTTTTCCGATTTAAAGAAAGGCAACTGGGACAGAGCTGAGTTTGTCTGGGATAATAACTACACTAGCTAGATAGATGCTGTGGCAGGGCTGAGTTTGTCTGGGATAATAACTACACTAGCTAGATAGATGCTGTGGCAGGGCTGAGTTTGTCTGGGATAGTAACTAGACTAGCTAGATAGATGCTGTGGCAGGGCTGAGTTTGTCTGGGATAGTAACTAGAGGTCGACCGATTTATAATTATTCTACGCCGATACCGATTATTGAAGGACCAAAACCCCCGATACCGATTAATCGGACGATTTAATTAATTAATTTTTTTAATAATGACAATTACAACAATACTGAATTAACACTTATTTTAACTTATATAATACATTAATAAAATCAAATTAGCCTCAAGTAGATAATGAAACATGTTCAATTTGGTTTAAATGCAAAAACAATGTGTTGGAGAAGAAAGTAAAAGTGCAATATGTGCTATGTAAGAAAGCTAATGTTTCAGTTCCTTGCTCAGAACATGAGAACATATGAAAGCTGGTGGTTCCTTTTAACATGAGTCTTCAATATTCCCAGGTAAGAAGTTTTAGGTTGTAGTTATTGTAGGACTATTTCCCTCTATACCATTTGTATTTCATTAACATTTGACTATTGGATGTTCTTATAGGCACTTTAGTATTGCCAGTGTAACAGTATAGCTTCCGTCCCTCTCCTCGCTCCCCCCTGGGCTCGAACCAGCAACACAACGACAACAGCCACCACATCGAAGCAGCGTTACTCATGCAGAGCAAGGGAAACAACCACCCCAAGGCTCAGAACGAGTGAAGTTTGAAACGCTATTAGCGTGTGCTAACTAGCCAGCCATTTCACTTCGGTCACACCAGCCTCATCTCGGGAGTTGATAGGTTTGAAGTCATAAACAGCGCAATGCTTGACGCACAACGAAGAGCTGCTGGCAAAACGCACGAAAGTGCTGTTTGAATGAATGTTTACACGCCTGCTTCTGCCTACCACTGCTCAGTCAGATACTTAGATACTTGTATGCTCAGTCAGATTATATGCAACACAGGACACGCTAGATAATATCTAGTAATATCATCAACCATGTGTAGTTAACTAGTGATTATGATTGATTGTTTTTTATAAGATAAGTTTAATGCTAGCTAGCAACTTTCCTTGGCTTACAGCATTTGCGTAACAGGCAGTCTCCTTGTGGAGTGCAACGAGAGAGAGGCAGGTCGTTATTGCGTTGGACTAGTTAACTGTAAGGTTGCAAGGTTGGATCCCCCGAGCTGACAAGGTGAAAATCTGTCTTTCTGTCCCTGAACGAGGCAGTTAGCCCACCGTTGCTAGGCCGTAATTGAAAATAAGAATGTGTTCTTAACGGACTTGCCTAGTTAAATAAAGATGTAAAAAAAAAAAGTAAAATAAAATCGGCGCCCAAAAATACCGATTTCCGATTGTTGGCCCTAATTATTCAGCCATTCCGATTAATCGGTCGACCTCTAGTAGTAACTACACTAGCTAATTAGATGATGTGGCAGGGCGGAGTTTGTCTGGGATAGTAACTACACTAGCTAATTAGATGCTGTGGCAGGGCTGAGTTTGTCTGGGATAGTAACTAGACTAGCTAATTAGATGCTGTGGCAGGGCGGAGTTTGTCTGGGATAGTAACTACACTAGCTAATTAGATGCTGTGGCAGGGCTGAGTTTGTCTGGGATAGTAACTAGACTAGCTAATTAGATGCTGTGGCAGGGCGGAGTTTGTCTGGGATAGTAACTAGACTAGCTAATTAGATGCTGTGGCAGGGCTGAGTTTGTCTGGGATAGTAACTACACTAGCTAATTAGATGCTGTGGCAGGGCGGAGTTTGTCTGGGATAGTAACTAGACTAGCTAGATAGATGCTGTGGCAGGGCTGAGTTTGTCTGGGATAGTAACCAGACTAGCTAGATAGATGCTGTGGCAGGGCTGAGTTTGTCTGGGATAGTAACCAGACTAGCTAGATAGATGCTGTGGCAGGGCTGAGTTTGTCTGGGATAGTAACTAGACCAGCTAGATAGATGCTGTGGCAGGGCTGAGTTTGCCTGAGATAGTATCCAGACTAGCTAGATAGATTGTGTTGCAGGGCTGCGTTTGTCTGGGATAGTAACTAGACTAGCTAGATAGATGCTGTGGCAGGGCTGAGTTTGTCTGGGATAGTAACTAGACTAGCTAGATAGATGCTGTGGCAGGGCTGCATTTGTCTGAGGGTGGGGGGTAGAAGATACTGTGATGTAGCCTAGCCAATCTGGTAAGGTTGTCGCTAAATGGAGGTTGTACTTGGGACGTACAGGTAAGACCAAATATCTTGTGGTGGTGTTAGGGATGGGAAATGTGGACGTGATATCTATGGTGTTTCTGGTGGGACAGGGAGTTAGTGAGGGCTTCTCTTTGGTTTCTGCAGTGTGTGACCATATATATAGGTTTGAGGTGTTTTTGTGTAATAAATTGGTAATAAGGCAGACTCGTCCAAAGCAACATGAACACAGGCTACATTCAGCAGCAGCTGATTATGTTGTGAGTGCCGAGTATCCTCCAGGGTTGAGGTCAATTCAAAATGAAGGCAGTCAATTCAGGAAGTAAACTAAAATTCCAGGTCAATAATTTAAAAAAGGGCACCTATGTTCTATGCTTTAATTCAAAGCTTTTTCCATTTAAATTTTCAATTCAAATCACTTCCTGAATTGACTGCATTCCATTTGAATTGACCCCAACCATGGTATCTCTGAGTTTGTGTTAACCCACACCTCTCGTCTCTGTGGTTCCCTAGGTCCCTGGATGCCCCACGGCACTCCGTCCTCGCTCGCCCTCCCGATGGCCGGCAGCTGACCCCGCCCCCCAGGATGACAGTGAGAGAGCGGCTGCGAGAGAAGATCTCGACGGCGTTTTACCGCCATGGGCTGCTTTGCGCTTCCTATCCGGTGCCCATCATCCTCTTCACCTCTGCCAGTATTCTCGCCTGCTGGTACGTCTGAGGAAGGGGAGTGTCTATGAGGGAAGCGGGTTCTGGGGATGGCCGTGTGCATCTTCAAGAGATTATATGTGAGAGTTCTTGTACTGGTTTCTCTGAACATGTTTTTGGCAGGTTTTGAAAGGATTGTATGTATTTTTTCTATCCACATGGGCAGAGGTGAGATGGTAGGTCAGTAAAATAGAAGAGAAGCAGATGGATGAACATTTAGAGGTCAACAACAGAGGTGGGAGAAAAAGGAGCAGGCTCTGCAAAACCCAGTCAACTAAATGAAACGCCCATAGCCATACACATAAATCAGCACTCGGAACAGAATACACACTTTTCCACCTCAGAGATCCACATTAGAGGTCAACCCCGTCACAGTTGAAAGGTCACAGATGAGAAGTCAGGACAGGATGGAACGAATACGGTACAGCATGGAACCGTGGAGGCAGCAGTGCAGTGCCAAAAGCACGGCTGGCTGACGGCTGCACTGAGTGCAGGGAATTAAAGGGGTGGAAGCAGAGTTAAAAAGAGAGACACAGCAGAGGGCTGTGAGAAAGTGACCCCTGGAGAATAGGCCTATCTGTGTGTTCCTGGCCCTCCATCTGCCTCCCAGGAGGTGGGGGCTCCTGCTGCAAAACAAAAGCCCTTTGTGACAGTACAGTGACCTTAGAGAGAGGGAGAGGGAGAGGGGGTGTAGTGTCCTCAAAGAGAAATCTGTATCCCGTGGCCTGACAGGCTGCCAAAGAACCAGGATGAAAGAGTGTTCAAGCACTTAGATACTGAGCAACACTGTCAGTCACGTCACTATTAAAAAAAACAAGCATTTCGCTACACCCGCAATAACATCTGCTAAATATGTGTATGTGACCAAAAATATTTAATTTATTGTACTATACTTTGGAACTATGCAAACTGCACCTTTTTGATGTGGTGCAGGTCAGGGATACAGAGTCAGTATTGACAGTGTTTAGTGTATAGAACACCCATAAACGTTTCAGTGTGTTCAGTCCTCACCTGAAAATCAATTTCCCAATGCCCTGTTGGAATCTTTAGTTAATTATTCAAGAGGTTTGAAATGCTTTTGCTCGTCTATGGAAGTGGGCTTCAACTTCGAAGGCAACAGAGCAAGGCCTATACCCTTCACAGTGGGGTAGTCTCCTCACGAGGGGTAATAAGATTTTAAGCGATTTTAACTGGTTATAGTTGGCGTCCTCCAAATTTGTACCTACATTCATCCCTTTGCTACAGTATTGCCAGGCTGTCGGCATCATTTCCAGTCGTGGTAAAGTGTACCCAATGACCTAACAGAGACAGACAAATGCAGCACTGTCACTCTGGCTGTTTGTCTTAGCCTCAGTCGCCTCGTAGCTTTCCGTGAATTTTGGAGGCGCCCTTGAACTTAATGCACTTGTTGGTTTTCTTTGTTTTTTCCCCTCATATAAAATAAGTTTGTTCACAGGGCAAATGGGCCCAAAAGTGGTCCTTTCTAGGAGAATGGTTGAGTGAAGACGATGACAACCTGGGATGAAAGGTTGTAGTTACTTACTCTTGCATTAGGGTGGAATTAGTGAGCATTAGTAGACTCATGTTTTACAAACACACATTCATGAGTGGATATGGTATCGGCATACATATTAAGCGCTAAACCCCTTCAATCCCTTTCTCATTAAGTGTGTGTATGTGTGTGTGTTCGTTCCTGTGTCAGTGTGTGGGGCATGCAATTGTGCACGTGCGAGTGTATCGGTCTACTAAATCTTGTAAATCTCAGTGTGTTTCGTAAGAGCCAACCTCTTCCCAGGGAAACGGGTGGTCGGTCTCTAGTTAATGCTAAATCTGCCAACAAAGGACAGGGGAGGCAGTGGCACTGACTTATTTTTTTCACTTACACAGACATTCACACACTTGCACACTCAGGGATGCTTATATACACATACATGTATTATTATACTGAACAACAATATAAACGCAACATGTAGTGTTGGTTTCATGTGCTAAAATATAAGATCCCCGAAATTCTCTCAAATTTGGTGCACACATTTGTTTACATCCCTGTTAGTGAGCATTTCGCCTTTGCCAAGATAATCCATCCACCTAACAAGTGTGGTATATCAAGAAGCTAATTGACCGCATGATCATTACACAGGTGCACCTTGTGCTGGGGACAATAAAAAGCCACTCTAAAATATGCAGGTTTGTCACACAACAAAATACCACAGATGTCTCAAGTTTTGAGGGAGCGTGCAATTAGCCTACACCTGTGGGATTGTCTGAGA
Source organism: Oncorhynchus mykiss (assembly GCF_057628025.1). Taxonomy (NCBI): domain Eukaryota; kingdom Metazoa; phylum Chordata; class Actinopteri; order Salmoniformes; family Salmonidae; genus Oncorhynchus; species Oncorhynchus mykiss. The sequence continues at coordinate 31,232,134 of NC_143023.1, forward strand.
CCAGCCACCCGGACAGCTGATGAAACTGTGGGTTGCACAACTAAAGAATTTCTGCACAAACTTTCAGAAACCGTCTCAGGGAACGTGCTCGTCGTCCTCACCAAGATCTTGACCTGACTGCAGTTCTGCATCGCAACCAACTTCAGTGGGCAAATGCTCACATTAGATAGCCTTTGGCACGCTGGAGAAGTGTGCTCTTCACGGATTAATCCTGGTTTCAACTGTACCAGCAGATGGCGTCGTGTGGGCAAGTGGTTTGCTATTGTGAACAGAATTCCCCATGGTGGCAGTGGGGTTATGGTATAGGCAGGCATAAGCTACAGACTATGAACACAGTCGCATTTTATCGATGGCGATTTGAATGCACAGAGATGCCATGACGAGATCCTGAGGCCCATTATCGTGCCATTCATCCGACGCAATCACCTAATTTTTCAGTATGATGATGCACAGACCCATGTCGCAAGGATCTCTACACAATTTCTGGAAGCTGAAAATGTCCCAGTTCTTCCATGACCTGCATATGTCGCCCATTGAGCATGTTTGGGATGCTCTGGAACGATGTGTACGACAGCTTGTACCAGTTCCCGCCAATATCCAGCAACTTTGCAACAGCTTGATCAACTCTATGCTAAAGAGATGTCTTGCTACATGAGGCAAATAATGGCCACACCAGATACTGACTGGTTTTCTGATCCACGCCCCTACCGTCTCTTTTAAGGTATCTGTGACCAACAGATGCATATCTGTATTCCCAGTCATGTGAAATCCATAGATTAGGGCCTCATGAATTTTTTTCAATTGACTGATTTCCTTATTTGAACTGTAACTCAGTAAAATCTTTGAAATTGTTGCATGTTGCGTTTATTTTTGTTCAGTGTACGTTTAACTGTAAGGAAATTATCATTTTGGTAGAGGGTGTGTATTTTAGTGCTGGGATAATAATTCACAATACTCAAGCCTGTAACTAATATTCAGACCACACTGTCACTTATTCTCCACTCCCATGTTCTCCCAAGTCATCGCTCTCTCCCCCCTCTCTCAGTTACCCTCTGCTGCGGCTGCCTCTGCCGGGGACCGGGCCGGTGGAGTTCACCACACGGGTCCGAGATTATACCGTCCCTTCCCATGAGCCCCAGGGAGACCTCGGCGAGCGGCCTGACTGGGTAAGACTCATGGTCAAAAGATCACCCCACTTACAGTACCCACATGGCTTGACTGTTTACATGGTACATTTGTAACATCATGATCTTTAAAAAATAAACCTAACACCACTAAGTACCATTTGGTACCAGGTAGTTACCAATTGCATTGAGTGTTTGAAATACCAGCTGAAAAAGGGACTGTAAAATAACAAACTCATCCGATTCTCTGCCATGTTTTTCAAAACCCTCTATGTTCCTCCAGTATCGGGGTCCTCCGGTGGCCTACATCCAACAGGTCCTGGTGAAGGCAGCTGTGTCTCCCTGGGACAGTACGCTGGTCCCTGTGGACGTGTTCCGCTCCCCACTGGGCCGCGTATTCAACCTGCTGGAGGAGATCCGCAACCATGTACACAACGACGGGTATGGGAAACTACACACGTACATCTAATGTCTCTCCCCCACCTCGAGCTTTCTCTACCGTTTTAAAATGCACCTTGACTTGACCGGACTTACCTTTCGTCTCTTTGCAGTTCTGGGGTCAGGAGCCTGGAGGCGCTCTGCCTGCAGGTGACGGACCTGTTGCCGGGGTTACGACGTATGCAGACAGTGCTGCCGGAGCACGGTTGTCTGCTGGTCTCCCCCGGCAACTACTGGCAGAACCAGCGGGAGCTGTTTGACTCTGACCCCGACCTGCTGAAGACCGTCCACCAGCATGAACCCAAAGGACTGCACACCTCCGCCACACTGAGAGGTAGAGAGGGGAGGAAGGGATGGGAGGGGTGAGGTAAATGGAGGGCAGAGCAAAGGAATCATCCTTTTGTATCCCTTTGGCTAATGCTCATTGAGCCCCAACCAGAGCGTGTGAGCAGAGCCGCTCATCACTAATGGAGTGGTGCTTGCGCTCCATGTCGTTTCCACTAAAGACCCACGCCAAATTCGCTCCATTCATTAAAATCACAATTTAACCAACACCCGTCTTTTTTTGTGACTACCTGGATCTACAAATCAAATCAAATTGTTTTTGTCACATGCGCTGAATACAACAGATTACAGTGAAATGCTAACTTACAAGCCCTTAACCAACAATGCAGTTTTAAGAAAAATAAGTGTTGAAGTATTTTCTAGTGAAAAATAACAAATAATTAAAGAGCAACAATAAAATAACAGTAGCGAGGCTATATTTTACTTATTTGTATTTTATTTAACCTCTTTATTTAACTAGGCAAGTCAGTTAAGAACAAATTCTTATTTACAGTGTCGGCCAATATACAGGGCGTACCTGTACAGAGTCAATGTGCGGGGGCACAGGTTAGTCAAAGTAATTGGGGTAATATGTACATGTAGGTAGAGGTAAAGTGACTATGCAGAGATAATAAACAGAGAGTAGGAGCAGCGTAAAGGTGGTAGTGGTGGGGGGTTCAAAGCAAAAAGTCTGGGTAGCCATTTGACTTGGGGGTAGAAGCTGTTAAGAAGCCTTTTGGACCAAGACTTGGCACTCCGGTACTGCTTGCCGTGAGGTAGCAGAGAGAACAGTCTATGACTAGGGTGGCTGGAGTCTTTGGCAATTTTTAGGGCATTCCTCTGACACCGCCTGGTATAGAGGTCCTGGATGGCAGGAAGCTTAGCCCCAGTGATGTACTGGACCATATGCACTACCCTCTGTAGTGCCTTGTGGTTGGAGGCCGAGCAGTTGCCATACCAGGCGGTGATGCAACCAGTCAGAATGCTCTCGATGGTGCAGCTGTATAACGTTTTGAGGATCTGAGGACCCATGACAGATCTTTTCAGTCTCCGAGGGGGAATAGGGGTTGTCGTGCCCTCTTCACGACTGTCTTGGTGTGTTTGGATCATGATAATTGGACATCAAGGAACTTGAATCGCTCAACCTGCTCCACTAGAGCCCCGTCGATTAAAATGGGGACGCGCTCTGCCCTCCTTTTCTTGTAGTTCACGATCATCTCCTTTGTCTTGATCACGTTGAGGGAGAGGTTGTTATCCTAGCACCACACTGCCAGGTCTCTGACCTCCTCCCTATAGGCTGTCTCATCGTTGTCGGTGATCAGGCATCTGGCGTCTGCAAACTTATAGATGGTGTTGGAGTCGTGCCTGGCCATGCAGTCATGGGTGAACAGGGAGTACAGGAGGGGACTGAGCACGCATCCCTGAGGGGCCCTCGTGTTGATGATCAGCGTGGATCAGATGTGTTGTTACCTACCCTCACCACCTGGGGGCGGCCTGTCAGGAAGTCCAGGATCCAGTTGCAGAGGGAGGTGTTTAGTCCCAGGCTCCTTAGCTTAGTGATGAGCTTTGGGGGCACTATGGTGTCCCAATTGTTTTTTAAGTATTGAAACCAAACCATATGGATTTGACTGAAAGCTGTTTGAATAAACATGTGAAGATGAATGTAAGAAGTGAACATCATTCCAAATAGGCTACATGTCATATTAAACTGCATATAAACACTCTAAACAGGTCAGGAGCCAGACATGGAGCCTAAGAAGGAACTAATTATTTAGGCTATTATTTCAATTATTTCAAGGCTGCAGCCTACAAAGAAATACATTGTGAAGGATTTGTGAATGCAACCCCAGGCTGGTAGGAACATAGTGCTCAGCATTTAAACAACATTTAGTTGTATTAAATCATTGTAGTCTATAAATTTGGCATTTAGGCTGTGACTTACTTAGAATTAAATGCAAACGAAATGAATTGTGCCTTATTAGTCTGTCTTTTAATAAATGTTTTGAATACACGCCAGTCTGTGGCTTCAGGCTCATGCGACGGTGCCTGGAGAGCAAGCCAGCAGCGGAGAATATCCTCTCCACACTTGCAGAGCAATTGGGGAAGCTAAACACCCTTTTGGCCACTCTTGCCAGGCTGAGCTGAGATGTAGAGTTGTTTTTAAAATGTTCTATAGGTAGGCCTAAAGGTTTTTAGGCAAATTAACCCAATCAAAACAGAAAGCTCCTTGAAAGGGGGAATTTACCAGGCCTATTGGGCCAAAATATTTATGGCCTAATTTATCTCTATTATGGGATCAGATTTTTTTGTTTATAAATACTTTGCTACAATGACACAGTTAGTTATTTACAAACCTTGTTCCTTTCTTTTAGCATGTGGATGTAGTATACGGTCATGCTTTCGGGATACGTATCTTTTCAGATTCCACAATGATTCTCTAGTTGTAGACACTACATCAACAAACTCCTTCTCTTGCTCTTGGTCCTCATCTTTGTAAGTCAACTTGATTTTGCACCTGTGTGTTTTATCAGTTTCTTTATAAAAAAATATTTAGTGAACTCCGTGGCTGTAGCTAAAGCATGGGGCTATAGCAGCACACAAGTAGACTACAAATGCATGCTGGGATGGACATGCCCTGAGCTCCTGAAGTGAGCGCTACTTTTTTGGAGTGAAATTAGAGCGGGCAAGATGGCTGACGCTCCAGCCTTTTGGGAATCTCGCTCCGTGCTCCAGTCAAATTGGGCACGCTCCTCACTGCTCACATACTCTGGCCCCAACTAATGTCAGGCAGACTGGTAATGCTGTTATTGTTCAATGCTGTGTGCGTGTGCGTGTGCGTGTGTGTGTGTGTGTGTGTGTGTGTGTGTGTTAGACCTGCTGTTTGGCGTCCCGGTGAAACACACAGGGGTGAGTCTGTACAGCAGGAAGAGGGTGGTCACCTACACCATCACCATGGTCCTGGGCAGCTACGACGCCAGGTTCCTGTCTAGCCTGCGGGCACGTCTTCGCCAGCTGCACCCCTCTGTGAACTGCAGCCTGCGCGAGGACCACATGGTGCACGTGCACTTCAAGGAGGAGATAGGCATGGCCGAGCTCATCCCCCTGGTCACCACCTACATCATACTTTTCGCCTACATCTACTTCTCCACACGTAAGTCTCTGACTGGAGTCTGGGCGCCACGGGGGCATCTCAATAGTCTAAAGAGCTTCCCTTCATCTGCACTGATCTGAAAGAGTTGGCTTAGTTTCATTTAGTTAAAGATGCATCCTTCTTTCCATCCATTTTTCCTTGAAGTAATGTGTCTCATCACTAAAGCCGGGGGGGGGGGGGGGGAATTGGTTTCAAAAGAAATGCTGAAGTCGGATGTCTTGCTTTGTGGGCGTCTCGGATATTGTTCCCAGGTGCCCAGTCAAGGCCACAGAGCCAAGGTCCAGATTAGTGTGTGTGTGTGTGTGACTGAGTCCTAGCCAAGGCTGTTCCTGTCTCGTCCAGGGATAATCTCCTATACAGGAACACTGTAGCCCACCATAATAATCTACCATGATAAGACTCACCAATGTGTGCCAAAACCAACAATATGCTGGCATGCACACACATACACACACATGCAATATGTACTGTGCACAAACCTCATTTCAACTAAAAGCTGCATAGACAGCTTAGACAGAGTCCTATGCTAACCCTTTCCTCTCAGTGTATGTAGACTGTCTATGCTAACTCTTTCCTCCCAGTGTATGTAGACTGTCTATGCTAACTCTTTCCTCCCAGTGTGTGTAGCCTCTGTCTATGTTAACTCTTTCCTCCCAGTGTATGTAGCCTCTGTCTATGCTAACTCTTTCTTCCCAGTGTGTGTAGCCTCTTGTCTATGTTAACTCTTTCCTCCCAGTGTATGTAGCCTCTGTCTATGCTAACTTTTTCCTCCCAGTGTGTGTAGACTCTGTCTATGCTAACTCTTTCCTCTCAGTGTATGTAGACTGTCTATGCTAACTCTTTCCTCCCAGTGTGTGTAGCCTCTTGTCTATGTTAACTCTTTCCTCCCAGTGTGTGTAAACTCTGTCTATGTTAACTCTTTCCTCCCAATGTATGTAGCCTCTGTCTATGCTAACTCTTTCCTCCCAATGTATGTAGCCTCTGTCTATGCTAACTCTTTCCTCCCAGTGTGTGTAGACTCTGTCTATGTTAACTCTTTCCTCCCAGTGTATGTAGACTCTGTCTATGTTAACTCTTTCCTCCCAGTGTATGTAGCCTCTGTCTATGCTAACTCTTTCCTCCCAGTGTATGTAGCCTCTGTCTATGCTAACTCTTTCCTCCCAGTGTATGTAGCCTCTGTCTATGCTAACTCTTTCCTCCCAGTGTGTGTAGACTCTGTCTATGCTAACTCTTTCCTCCCAGTGTGTGTAGCCTCTTGTCTATGTTAACTCTTTCCTCACAGTGTGTGTAAACTCTGTCTATGCTAACTCTTTCCTCCCAATGTATGTAGCCTCTGTCTATGCTAACTCTTTCCTCCCAATGTATGTAGCCTCTGTCTATGCTAACTCTTTCCTCCCAGTGTGTGTAGACTCTGTCTATGTTAACTCTTTCCTCCCAGTGTATGTAGACTCTGTCTATGCTAACGCTTTCCTCCCAGTGTGTGTAGACTCTGTCTATGCTAACTCTTTCCTCCCAGTGTGTGTAGCCTCTGTCTATGCTAACTCTTTCCTCCCAGTGTGTGTAGAGTCTGTCTATGTTAACTCTTTCCTCCCAGTGTGTGTAGCCTCTGTCTATGTTAACTCTTTCCTCCCAGTGTGTGTAGACTCTGTCTATGCTAACTCTTTCCTCCCAGTGTGTGTACACTCTGTCTATGCTAACTCTTTCCTCCCAGTGTGTGTAGACTCTGTCTATGTTAACTCTTTCCTCCCAGTGTGTGTAGCCTCTGTCTATGCTAACTCTTTCCTCCCAGTGTGTGTAGACTCTGTCTATGCTAACTCTTTCCGCCCAGTGTGTGTAGCCTCTGTCTATGCTAACTCTTTCCTCCCAGTGTGTGTAGAGTCTGTCTATGTTAACTCTTTCCTCCCAGTGTGTGTAAACTCTGTCTATGCTAACTCTACTTCTTCCTCTCTCCAGGTAAGATTGACATGGTGAAGTCAAAATGGGGCTTGGCGCTGGCTGCCGTGGTAACAGTGCTCAGCTCTCTGCTTATGTCTGTGGGGCTCTGCACCCTGTTCGGCCTGACGCCCACACTCAATGGAGGGTAAGAAACACACACACACACACACACACACACACACACACACACACACACACACACACACACACACACACACACACACACACACACACACACACACACACACACACACACACACACTCTCTCTCTCTCTACATATATCCTAAAAGCCCCTGACCCTCTCCTGCTCATTGATCTGTATGGACTACTGTGGGACTGCAGACATTAATGTACAGTGAGTGACAGGGGACTGTGTTACCAAGGGCAACAGATGTGGACTCAAAGGGGAGGAGGGATTCTTAAGAGGGCGGGGATAGATATTGATGTGGCGTACCTGGCCAATCACACCCAGCTTATTGGAATGTAGAGGATGGCGTGACCATCTCACACCATCCAAATCTCACCAACCATCAATCAAGATTCCAGGGTCCACACGCACACAGACCTACATACCCACAGTCGTGCATATTGACACAATGGCCACACAATAAAACCTGTTGAAGTAATAACACGTGTGTTTGGTCTTTATCTTATGTGGCGTAGTTTTGTTACATACTGACCTCCAACCCTTATCTTCACGTGTAACGATAGCATATCTCTGGTTTACTGTCTGTCAAACCTTGTCTGTCTTCAATCGTCCCTTCTCTCTTTCATCATCTGTACTCTTGTCTACTAAATATCCCGTTTTCTATTTTTAACCTGTTTTTTATTTGTGCGACAATTTGACGACAATCAAATTGAAAAACCTGACCTCTCTCCCACCCTAACATCCAAACTTGCATTTATCACCTGATCCACGAATAAGCGCTCTGAGAGCACTGGTTACTCAAATGAGATTATGAAGTATTATTCACAACAGCTTTGTAATCATGTTGTCTCTGCTTGTGTCTCTCTCTCTGTCAGTGAGATCTTCCCATATCTGGTGGTGGTGATAGGGCTGGAGAACGTCCTGGTTCTCACCAAGTCTGTGGTGTCCACCCCTGTTGACTTGGAGGTCAAACTACGCATCGCTCAGGGTAAGGGCTGGTTCTTCTATCCTTGTGGGGACCTACAATCCCCAAAAGTCCCCACGAGGATGGTAAAAGCAAGGCAAATTCTCCCTTGTAGGGACATTTCCCATGAGGACAAAGGCTATTTTAAGGTTAGAATTAGTGCAAGGGGGCCTCCTGAGAGGCGCAGCGGTTTAACCTCTCTAGGCTAGATGGGACGGACATCCAGTGAAAGTGCAGGGCGCCAAATTCAAACTACAGAATTGTAAATATTTAACATTCTTGATAATACACACGCAATATGTCAAAATAAAGCTTAACTAGAAAAACCTAGAAAAACTACAATTTCCGGGTCATTTTTCGACCCATGCATCCGGCCCGTCACAAGCGACACCTTGTGACGGGCCTGGTGCATGCACGCTGACTTCGGTCGCCAGCTACCAATTGGATATCACAAAATTGTGGAGAAAAAGGGGTTAAAAAGTACCATGAAAAACTAATTTGTGTAAGGAGTTATGGTTTAGGGTTATGGTAAGTTTTAGGGATAGGGAAAATAGGATTTGATTTTAGGTCCCCACGAGGATATAAGAACAAAATGTGTGTGTGCGTGAAATCCAAGCATTTGTTAATGTGGTATTGTGTTGTCCCTCTCCAGGCCTTAGTAATGAGAGCTGGTCTATCATGAAGAACATGGCCACAGAGCTGTGCATCATCCTCATAGGATATTTCACCCTGGTGCCCGCTATCCAGGTAACACACACACACCAATCTATCACACACTGGCGCATGAACACAGGTACACGCACACTTTCATTCACATAGACAGAGTAGATCGTACTGCCACACAACATGCACACACACACTTCTACTGTGCATGGCCTGATGTTTATTTCTGATGTGGCCTGATGTTTATTTCTGTGTTTCCAGGAGTTCTGTCTGTTTGCTGTGGTGGGGCTGGTGTCTGACTTCTTCCTTCAGATGTTTTTCTTCACCACAGTTCTTTCCATTGACATCCGACGCATGGAGGTGAACACACACACACACTGTCAACAGTGCTTTCCTTTGTAATTTACAGCATGGAGGTGAGGTCATAGACACACACACACACACATTTGCCATGTGATGGTGAGGTCTCTTGATCCATGAGTCATTTCCTCAGTCTATAGTGCTCAGTAAAATATTGACAGTCTCTCTTTATCCACCTTGTTCCTCTGTTACAGTCATAGATGCATGCATACTCTAACACTAATCCATACACATGTACCATACACATGTACTCTCATACATGTTACACTCTCCCACATACCCGCGCAGCCTAAAACTGTCCTCTCACACACACAGTTGGCCGATCTGAACCGCCGTCTACCGGCCGAGGCGGGTATGCCCCCTCCCAAACCGGGCCCCCTGCGCCCTCGGGAGGCGCCTCCTCCCCCACGGCCCTCGCCCTACACCATCACCCTGCAGACGCCCGCCTTCAGGAACCTGCGTCTGCCCAAGAGGCTCCGTGTGGTCTACTTCCTGGCCCGCACACGTCTGGCCCAGCGCTTCATCATGGTGAGACTGGCTAGAGGCACTTCCTGAAAAGACAGTTTAAGTTAGGGTTGCACGATTATTTTGCTAAATGCACAGGCTTTTCAGAAATTAGGATTGGAAGATTCCTGATTTTTTTCCTGCTTATTCCCATCTGATTCTGGGAATCTTCCCAACTGGATTTTCTGGGAATTTGGGGAAAGTTACCGGAATCTTCCGACCCCAGTTTCACATAGTCCAGTGTTAACAAATGCTTCTGTGAAAGGAGGGCGAGTTTACAGTACTTCCTTGAAGTAGTTCCCTGTATGCATTGACATGTCCCTCTATCCCTGTATTATTGTAGGTGGGTACAGTGATCTGGATTGGCATCCTGGCCTACACGGACCCCGCTGGCCTCCGTACCTACCTGGCAGCCCAGGTGTCTGAACAGAGCCCCCTGGGGGAGGGCGGGGCCGGGGGTCTGCCCCCCCACCTGGAAGTAGCCTCGGTCTTCCCTGGACCAGGAGGGGACCCCGCCAGCACCCTCAGTGTCCTCCCTGCCCCCGCTGAACCCACCCCACTTCCAGAGAACCAGTCCCAGGGTCACCACGGGGCCCCCAGGGAAGGAGTACCCCACCAGGCCCAGGCCCCACCCCTGGTGCCCCAGATCAGCTGGGGGGCGGAGGATGAGGAGGGCTGGAGGAGGCTGTCTTTCAGACACTGGCCCTCGCTCTTCAGCTACTATAATATTACTCTGGCCAAGAGGTAGGTCAGGGGAGTTGGAATGAGTTACTGGGTGTGTTTATTGGGTGTGAGTGCACGCGTATGTGCATAGTGTTTGTGCCACTGTTGACCCTACTTACCATGCTTTTGGGTTATGGAAGGGAAGAAAGGTCGAATTCATTGATTAATGTAGGGAATGTCATTTTGTTACCTTTCTGTCCCACAGATACATCAGCATCCTGCCTGTCATTCCCGTCACGCTTCACCTGAGCCCCCGGGAGGCCATCGAGACGCGTCACCCCCAGGACACACGCCACCCCCCGCCGCCCAGCCTCAAAACTAACGACCTACCCGCAGACCTCACGCTCTACAAGTCAGTACCGACACACTCTCACACACACCAACCTCCATTTCCAACGCCTTCAAACTACAGATTGACTAACATTCCCCCTACTACAATCCATTCACTTCATGTGTTTCACACACACACACACGCACACACACACCCATGCACAGTGCACACCACTTCAAAGTCCATGCTAATGCTCTTGTGCAGGGGAAAGATCAATGTTATAGTGAACGATTATGGTGTCAAGGCCAAGAGATTCAGTGATAATCCACACAGTCCAAACCCACATCTCATACAGAATATGTTTGCATTTGTCCCGCGTAGGGTTGCAAAATTCCGGAAACTTTCAATAAATTCAATGGTTTTCCCCAAATCCTGGTTGGAAGAATCTCGGAATCAGGAAGGAGTAAGCAGGAAATCCGGAACTGTCCAACCAGGATTTGCAACGCTAGTCCCACACCTCTCTTTTCTTCCTCTTTCTAACCTTGTAAACGAAACACAGCCAAACAGTCTGTCACTGTGTCAATGGTTATCTCAAAAACGGTAGGAAGAAAGAGAAAATTGTTTTTTCTCTTATCTCTATAGTTGAGTTGACTGGATATTGGGCGAGGTTCGTTTTGCATCGGTGCCCCCACCCACCCAGGGCACAGGGCCATGCAAAATGAACCCCCTCACTGACTCACAGACTTTGTTCCTGTCTACCGTCTCATCTGATTGGCTGTCAGGTTACTCGTAAGATGTCCGTGGGTTGACGATGTCATGGTGGAGTGGATGATGTTTGGTGTGGTTTTGGGACCGAGTGAAACAGTCTCTCAACTGTGTTTTCCCTAGTTCTATTTTGTTGGTAGTAGGGGGCAAAGGTTCCTCAAAGCAACAGGCAGTACTGCCAACGTTAATGTTTCTATTAGAACAAACAGAATTGGGCAGATGGGGTGCTGTGTTGCTTAAGACCACCAGTGTTTTTCCTGCAGTATACTACGTCCTTGACCAATAGCATATTAAAATGGATCCAACATTGGAACTGTATCCACTGTGATGTGTAACGCCAGGGAGGTTTTTCATTTGAAGTGGAAGGTTTGAATCATATTCATCAGGTCATGGTCATCTGTGAAACCCAGATCAGTGTTCACGGTTCATATCTGAGATAAAGGCCACAGTGGTGAAGTTCATCTCTGGAACACAGGCCAGGCACAGATGGAGATTTATCTATTAGAATCTTTGGGTCAAGTCAAGGTGGAGGGGCCTGGATGGTTCTCCCAGAATAAAGTAGAATCTATCGTATCTCTATGGTTTTCCAATCAAGGACAGAATCCTTTGAAACTCTTGCTTTTATTTGATTTAACCTTTATTTAACTAAGCAAGTCAGTTAATTAAGAACAAATTCAGACAACCCCTGTGGGTAGAGAAAGCTTGTTAGACACTAAGAAAGCTTTGTTGTAGAGCATTTAACACAAAATCAAGGGAGGGGCCAGCTGAGTATAAGACTGTATCATCTGCATGTAAATGGATGAGAGAGCTTCCAACTGCCTGAGTTATGTTGTTGATGTAAATTGAGAAGAGCGTGGGCCTAGGATTGAGCCTTGGGGCACTCCCTTGGTGACAGGCAGTGGCTGAGACAGCAGATGTTCTGACTTTATACACTGCACTCTTTGAGAGAGGTAGTTAGCAAACCAGGCCAAAGACCCCTCAGAGACACCAATACTCCTTAGCTGGCCCACAAGAATGGAATGGTCTACCATAAAAAAAAGATTTGGCCAAGTCAATAAAAATAGCAGCACACTATTTCTTAGAATCAAGGGCAATGGTGACAACATTGAGGACCTTTAAGGTTGCAGTGACACATCCATAATCTGAGCGGGAACCAGATTGCATACTAGAGATAATACTATAGCTATCAAGAAAGCCAGTCAGTTGATTATTGACAAGGTTTTTTTTTAACAGGGGAAAATAGAAATAGGCCTATAACAGTTAGGATCAGCTTGATCTCCCCTTTAAATAAAGGATGAGCTGTGGCTGCCTTCCAAGCAGTGGGAACCTCCCCAGAAAGGAGAGACTGGTTAAAGAGGTTGGAGATAGGCTTTGCGATGATAGGGGCAGCATCCTTAACCTGTCTAGGACTGGGGTTCCGCCCCGCAACAGCCAGTGAAAGTGCAGGGTGCCAAATTCAAAACAACAAAAATGTCATAACTAAAATTCCTTAAGCATACAAGTATTTTACACCATTTGAAAGATAAAATTCTCGTTAATCCAGCCACAGTGTCTGATTTCAAAAAAGATTTACAGCGAAAGCACCACAAACGATTATGTTAGGTCACCACCAAGCCACAGAAAAACACAGCCATTTTTTCCAGCCAAAGAGAGGAGTCACAAAAAGCAGAAATAGAGATAAAATGAATCACTAACCTTTGATGATCTTCATCAGATGACATTCATAGGACTTCATGTTACACAATACATGTATGGTTTGTTTGATAAAGTTCATATTTATAAAAAAAATCTATTTACATTGGCGCGTTACGTTCAGTAGTTCTAAAACATGCGGTGATATTGCAGAGAGCCACATCAATTTACAGAAATACTCATAATAAACATTGATAAAGATACAACTATTATACATGGAACATTAGATACACTTCTCCTTAATGCAACCACTGTGTCAGATTTCAAAAAATCTTTACGGAGAAAGCAAACCATGCGATAATCTGAGTACACCCTTTAGACTACAAAGCAGCCAAAAAGATAGCTGCCATATTGGGTAGTCAACATTACTCAGAAATAGCATTTTAAATATTCACTTACCTTTGATGATCTTCATCAGAATGCACTCCCAGGAATCCCAGTTGCACCATAAATGTTTTGATTTGTTCGATAATGTCCAGTGAGCTGTAATCAATGAATAGCATTCTCACATAGATGTTCCTTTTGTCCAGGTGGGAAAGGGCAGTTATGTCCAAATATTATATTTTATATTAATATTTTAACAAAAAGTTTAAAAAGTTCCGTTACAGCCCGTAGAAACATGCCAAACTAAGTATGGAACCAGTCTTTAGGATGTTTTTAACATAAAACTTCATTAATGTTCCAACCAGACAATTCCTTTGTCTTTACAAATGAAGTGAAACTTAGCTACCTTTCACGTGAGCGTGCCAGACCGAAGCTATGGCACTCTGCCAGACCACTCACTCAAAGAGCCCTTATGAGCCCCTCCTTTAGAGTAGAATCGTCAAAACAGGTTTTAAATACTGTTGACATCTAGTGGAAGCCTTGGGAAGTGAAACATAACTAATATCACCCTACAAACCTCAGATTTCCCACTTCCTGGTTGGATCTTTCTCAGATTTTCGCCTGCCATATGAGTTTTGTTATACTCACAGACATCATTCAAACAGTTTTAGAAACTTCAGAGTGTTTTCTATCCAATAATAACAATAATATGCATATATTAGCATCTGGGACAGAGTAGGAGGCAGTTCACTCTGGGCATGCTATTCATCCAAAAGTGAAAATGCTGCCCCCTATCCCAAAAAGGTTAACAATACCACTGAAAATTAAATAAAAATAATAAGTTCCAACAGAGGGGATCAGTCTGATTCTATACCATTTTACAAAGACCAATTAATTTTTTTATTTTATTTATTTAACCAGGTAGGCAAGTTGAGAACAAGTTCTCATTTACAATTGCGACCTGGCCAAGATAAAGCAAAGCAGTTCGACACATACAACGACACAGAGTTACACATGGAGTAAAACAAACATACAGTCAATAATACAGTATAAACAAGTCTATATACGATGTGAGCAAATGAGGTGAGATAAGGGAGGTAAAGGCAAAAAAAGGCCATGGTGGCAAAGTAAATACAATATAGCAAGTAAAACACTGGAATGGTAGATTTGCAATGGAAGAATGTGCAAAGTAGAAATAAAAATAATGGGGTGCAAAGGAGCTAAATAAATAAATAATTTAAATACTGAAGGGAAAGAGGTAGTTGTTTGGGCAAAATTATAGGTGGGCTATATACAGGTGCAGTAATCTGTGAGCTGCTCTGACAGTTTGTGCTTAAAGCTAGTGAGGGAGATAAGTGTTTCCAGTTTCAGAGATTTTTGTAGTTCGTTCCAGTCATTGGCAGCAGAGAACTGGAAGGAGAGGCGGCCAAAGAAATAATTGGTTTTGGGTTGACTAGAGAGATATACCTGCTGGAGCGTGTGCTACAGGTGGGAGATGCTATGGTGACCAGTGAGCTGAGATAAGGGGGGAGTTTACCTAGCAGGGTCTTGTAGATGACATGGAGCCAGTGGGTTTGGCGACGAGTATGAAGCAAGGGCCAGCCAACGAAAGTGTACAGGTCGCAATGGTGGGTAGTATATGGGGCTTTGGTGACAAAACGGATTGCATTGTGATAGACTGCATCCAATTTGTTGAGTAGGGTATAGGAGGCTATTTTGTAAATGACATCGCCAAAGTCGAGGATTGGTAGGATGGTCAGTTTTACAAGGGTATGTTTGGCAGCATGAGTGAAGGATGCTTTGTTGCGAAATAGGAAGCCAATTCTAGATTTAACTTTGGATTGGAGATGTTTGATATGGGTCTGGAAGGAGAGTTTATAGTCTAACCAGACACCTAAGTATTTGTAGTTGTCCACGTATTCTAAGTCAGAGCCGTCCAGAGTAGTGATGTTGGACAGGCGGGCAGGTGCAGGTAGCGATCGGTTGAAGAGCATGCATTTAGTTTTACTTGTATTTAAGAGCAATTGGAGGCCATGGAAGGAGAGTTGTATGGCATTGAAGCTTGCCTGGAGGGTTGTTAACACAGTGTCCAAAGAAGGGCCAGAAGTATACAGATTGGTGTCGTCTGCGTAGAGGTGGATCAGAGACTCACCAGCAGCAAGAGCGACCTCATTGATGTATACAGAGAAGAGAGTCGGTCCAAGAATTGAACCCTGTGGCACCCCCATAGAGACTGCCAAAGGTCCGGACAGCAGACCCTTCGATTTGACACACTGAACTCTATCAGAGAAGTAGTTGGTGAACCAGGCGAGGCAATCATTTGAGAAACCAAGGCTTGCTCATTAAAGGAAGGCTTGCTCATTAAAGTTTTTTAGCGTCTATGACAAATCAGGACAGGTCGTTTCACTGAGCAGCCATTACGAACACAGGCTGTAAAACAGTGATCACTAAGGTCATTACAGAAAACACCAGACTGACACCATCAGGATTATTTGGAGAGTAGCCTTTGGGTGTTTGGAGTCATCCCTTGTGGGATTGGTGATAATTTGAGAAAGATTTACAGTCCCATTGCTTTTGGACTTGGTCAGGTGGTTTAAGCATGTCCCAGTTTACGTCACCTTGCAGGACAAATTCAGACTTAGTGTAACACGGAACCCAAACCGGCTGCGCGCGTGCGCCATCGTGCATACATTTATTTTGTCCCCCCACACCAAAACGTGATCACAACACGCAGGTTAAAATATCAAAGCAAACTCTGAACCAATTACATTAATTTGGGGACAGGTCAAAAAGCATTAATCATGTATGGCAATTTAGCTAGCTAGCTTTCACGTGCTAGCTAATTTGTCCTATTTAGCTAGCTTGCTGTTGCTAGCTAATTTGTCCTGGGATATAAACATTGAGTTGTTATTTTACCTGAAATGGACAAGGTCCTTTACTCCGACAATTAATCCACACATAAAACGGTCAACCATATCGTTTCTAGTCATCTCTCCTCCTTCCAGGCCTTTTCATCTTTGAACTTATATGGTAAACTTTCATAGTGTTACCACGATGACCGGCAAAACAGTTCGTCTTTCAATCACCCACGTGCATATAACCAATGAGGCGATGGCACGTGGGTACCTGCTTCTATAAACCAATGAGGAGATGGGAGAGGCAGGACTTGCAGTGCGATCTGAGTCAGCAATAGAAAGGAGTCCTATTTTATCCCTTGGCATCGCAGACGCTTGTTGGCGCTCGCGAGCAGTGTGGGTGCAATAATAGAATAACATGGATTGCTACATTTCTTTTTCAATGTTCGCGCACGCGATGTGTCCGGTCTGGATGTAAGGGGCCATGTAAGGTGCTGATGGAGGACGATAGCACCCAGCAACAGTCAGCAAAGAGCTATTTGAACATTTAATGCTTAAAACCAGCAAATCATATTGTTTGGGGACAGACTTCGTAGAGGCAACCGTCAGAGACAACCATCAGAAAATCTCCCTCAGCCTGTTTTATAATAATCATAAACAAATAAACTGGTTGCCAATCAATGTTACACACTATTTTATTATGTTAGGCCTGTGGTGGTTATGGAATTACATTAGTATGATCATTTTCTAACATCATTTCAAGCCTCAAATGGAAAGGCTGCTTTCTGTTGTAGTGTGAATGGAAGTGCAAACATAAGGTGAGGAAAAACAACCATTTTGTTCCTGGCTCTTAACGGTTTACATTTGCATACTTCCACTGAAGTGGTGTGGTTGGCTTGAACATGTGCTATGTGCATTCAGTTTGTGCACACCACATGGGTATAACCTTTCCCTAAGGGGACAATAAAGTCAGTATATACACGCTGACTCCATGCATGAGCATGTGTGAGAGAGGACGTGTGCTGGACCAATCAGACTCTGCCGTGGTTTCAGGACTGGTATTGCACGTCGAGCTGGTCACACCAGTGCGGCATGGCAGTGACTCATTCTACACGACAGGTTCTTTTTAGGCTTCTGCCTTTGCAACCGTCTCCACTAGAGGGACACACTGGGCCCATTACATACGGCTCTGCTTTCCAGGCTTTCCTCATGGGGGGACAATAAACAGTTGGTCATGTTATGGAATGTCATTCTGACGAGCTGAGGATTTACGTCGGTAAGCCATTGCGTAGTTCACACCTCTCTCAAGGTTCAAGTGTTTCCGTTGTAAGATGCTCTGTGCGGGCCATGAGATGACTTGGTCTCCCCGTCATTGGTACTCTCTCTCTAACTCGCTATCTCTCAATGCAATCCAAACCAGCTTTATTGGCATGTATGGAGAAGGCAGCAAACAGGTTATTAACCCCCTCTCTCTCTCTAGGGTAGCAGCTCTGGGCCTGGCGGCAGGGGTTCTGCTGGTGCTGCTGCTCTTCTGTCTCTACCGGGTCCTCTGTCCCCGCAACTACGGCCAGAACGGAGTGGCCCATGGACGCCGTCGCCGCGGTGACCTGCCCTGCGACGACTACGGCTACTCGCCACCCATCAGCGAGATCTCCCCCCTGCTGCTGCGTGGACACAGCATGGTGAGAGACTGGGCACACACACACACACACACACACACACACACATACCATTGTTCATTTACATGAATATTTACAAGTAATCCCTCCTCTCTCTCTTCCTTCCTCTCTCTGTTTCTCTTTCTTTCATTCACCCCCCCCCCCCCAGGATATAGAGTGTCTGGCGAGTGATGGCATGCTGTTGGCCAGTTGTTGTCTGGCAGGACAGATCCGTGTGTGGGACGCTCAGACTGGAGACTGCCTCACTGTCATTCCTAAACATGGGTAAGACACGCACACGTGCCATGTACACAAGGTCACCTTGGGCAATACAGGATTACATACACACACCTATGGACAGTTCATGCTTGTATTCATGCATAATGTTTATATTTTTGGGCCTGGCACCATCCACCTCTTCGGAGTACAACTTGTATTATTTTAATAATAAATGTAGAATATTAACTTCTTGTCTGTGTTCACCCTTCTTCCCATTCCCATGTCCTTTATTTCTTCCAACATAGTCTTCCCCCCTGTTCTCCTATATGCATATCCAGCCTCCTTCCCTGAACACTAAACTGTCTCTCTGTCAGGTTGCGGCGGAGTAGTAGCAGTGGCGGCTGGGAACAACGGGATGGCTGGGACACCGTGGGTGTGGCCGAACCTGAGAATCTGGGAGGCGGGACAGAACCAGGGGGTGGGGTTTTCGATGAGGATGAGGGCTACCCCCTCAGGCGGCGGACCACCCCACGCCCGGCCCTCTTTGAGGACCAACCCGACCTCACCCCCCTCATCGACACCAACTTCGACTCCCAGCCCTCCTCCCACCTCCTCCTCACCCCGCCCAGGGATGGCTTTGACTTCGGGGGGCTGGTGGAGAGAGCCTACCTAGAGCACGAGCCTCCCTCGCCGGGCCTCACTGCCTCCTACACCTCCCCCTCCCCCCCATCGGGACCCCCTCCCCAGAGGAGACGCAGCCTGGGGTACATCCAGCCCCCTGTTCCACAGGGCCAGGGAACCCCGGACTGGGAAAGCGCCGTGTGGGCCATGGAGCTTCGGGGGAACCTCATTGCTGCTGGGAGGAGCAGTGGCAAACTGGAGGTGAGACCCAATCCCAAATCAACCCTCGCCCCTACCCCGTCACTAGACACTTTATGATGCTCCCTTGTAGAACAGAAAGAAGGAACGGGATGGGTGCAGAGAGAATGTATGAGATGAGAAGCGGAAAGAGAGGAGTTAGTCATAATGAGAAAGCAGGAAACAATATTTGCAAGAGGAGAGAGAGTCAGAGTAGGAGAAATTGGCAAAGGGAAAGTGAGAAAAAGCCAGGGCAAGTGTACTAATGTGTTATGTGGTTAGCTGTGGGATGCAGTGGAGGGCTCGTTACGCTGCAGTAATGAAGACGGCGTCTCGGGGATCACGGCCCTGGCCTTCCTCAACAACAGGATCGTGGCGGCCAGACTCGACGGCTCTCTAGACTTCTTCACTGTCGACATCAACAAGCCTCTGGGCTTACTGCAGTACAGAGGTGAGCTTCACACACACTGTCAAACGACCCAATGATGTCAATATACACCGAGTGCACAAAACATTAGGAACCTGCTTTTTCCTTGACATAGACTGACCAGGTGAATCCAGGGGAAAGCTATGATCCCTCATTGATGTCACTTGTTAAATCCACTTCAATCAGTGCAGCTGAAGGGGAGGAGACAGGTTAAAGAAGGATTTTTAAGCCGTGAGACAATTGAGACATGGATTGTGTGTGCGTGCCATTCAGAGGGTGAATGGGCAAGACAAAATATTGCAAAAGTGCATTTGAACGGAGTATGGTAGTAGGTGCCAGGTGCACCGGTTTGAGTCAAGAACTGCAACGCTGCCGGGTTTTTCACGCTTAACAGTTTCCTGTGTGTATCAAGAATGGTCCACCACCCAAAGGACATCCAGCCAACATGACACAACTGTGTGAAGCATTAGTCAACATGGGCCAGCATCCCTGTGGAACACTTTCGACACCTTGTAGAGTCCATGCCCGGACGAGTTGAGGCTGTTTTGAGGGCAGAAGGGAGTGCAACTCAATATTAGGAAGGTGTTCATAATGTCTTGTACACTCAGTGTATGTCTAATATGCTTGGAAAGTCGATCAGTAAAATGTCAACAACTGGAGTCACCTGGTCATTCTTGGAGACGTTATTGACTGGGCAGTACTACGGTAGCTATCAACTGTGTAGTTAACTAATTATCAAGTAAGGTGTCTCCGGCTATGGTTACTTTTGGAGCGTTTTAACTGTAGACGTGTGTGTGTGTGTGTGTCAGGTCCTCCCGGGCGTAGTAACATGCCGCCCTCGCCCTGCTACAGCAGTGAGGATGTGATCTCATGCCAGCTGACGCGCTCGGTGCAGTGTGCCCACCAGAAACCCATCACGGTGCTGCGAGCCGCTGCCGGCAGAGTGGTCACTGGCAGCCAGGATCACACGGTCAGGGTGAGTGAGGACACAAACGCACACAGAAACACACACACACACACACACATGTGGACTCTTGTGTATATCATTCACCAACCTAAAACAGAATAAAATGTACACTCACTCACACACACTGAAACCCTTCTGTGTGTGTCAGGTATATCGTCTGGAGGACTCATGCTGTCTCTTCACGCTCCAGGGCCACTCTGGGGGAATCACTGCCATCTACATAGACCAGGTTAGTCAATGGTACGGTCTGTATCCCCCCCCCCATCCGATGGTACAGCCTTGTAACCCAAAGCTGTGTTCCAATGGCTAAACTCTTGTCTAACTGCATTCCAACCCAAAACCTGCTCCCTTGAATAATTTCCCCCAGAAGCATAGTTATGCAATGTAGCAATGGGCTCACCTTGCTCCTAAAATGCCACCTTTTCCGAACCTTGTGTACCAGTCTTGCTGGGTGTGCATGAGTCACTAAGGTACAGGCAGCCCAATTCTGATATTTTTTACACTAATCTTTACACTAAGCCCCCCTTACTAGGAGGGCACATCGTAGCAAAACATTTTGCAACGGATTTCTTATGAACCACTCCAGGTAGTCCCTCCCCAGAGCCACTTTTTTCTGTTTGTACTTAATGAATATGTGAAGTATCAGTCATTGTCATTGTCGTGTTGCAGACCATGGTTCTGGCCAGTGGGGGGCAGGACGGAGCAATCTGTCTGTGGGATGTGCTGACGGGCAGCCGGGTGAGCCACGTGTACGGTCACCGCGGCGACGTGACCTCGCTGGTGTGCACCACATCGTGCGTGATCAGCAGCGGCCTTGACGACCTCATCTGCATCTGGGACCGCAGCACGGGCATCAAGCTCTACTCCATACAGCAGGTGTGTGTGTGTGTGTGTGTGTGTGTGTGTGTGTGTGTGTGTGTGTGTGTGTGTGTGTGTGTGTGTGTGTGTGTGTGTGTGTGTGTGTATAAAAACTAGTCTCCTGTTTTTCAACGATAGTTTATGCCTCTTCGTCTGCTTCAATCCCAATTTTCCTTTATTTTCCTCTCCCCTAGGAGGTGGGCTGTGGTGCTAGTCTGGGGGTCATCTCTGAGTCTCTCCTGGTGACAGGGGGCCAGGGCTGTGTGTCCTTCTGGGACCTGAACTTCGGGGACCTCCTCCAGACGGTCTACCTGGGCCAGAGCAGCGACGGCCAGGGGGTCCGCCAGCTCGTGGTGCTGAACAACGCCGCCATCGTCTGCGACTTTGGCTCCGAGCTCAGCCTGGTCTACGTACCCTCGGTGCTGGAGAAGCTGGACTGAGCAGTAGCAGAACTAGGACAGGTGCCACACAGTGGCCTGGAGGAGTAGATGAAATGGTCAGTACTGACAATGGGGATACCTGCAAACGCAACTCATTTTGGCCCTACATTACGCTGCAGTTGGACAATCTTCTTGGAAAGAGTTGACGTGATTGGCTAATTTAGATCGTTAGCACTTCACCCGATTAGGTGGGAGGGCATTTCTATAGCAATACATAACGTTTTTTATAAAGCTAATGTCTGGTTGGAGAGACAGATGTACAGACAGACAGACTTACAAGTGGTCAACCTGCCACAGGGTGAGGTCTGTCTGACCAGAAAGATGACCCTTGACCTTGTTAGTAGCTCAGGGGGTTTGTATCCAAGGGGTTACCATCCAACAATCAGTCTGTCTGCACTCTATGATGCTGTCATTGGCGGAGTGTTTGATACCACGCCAGCCAATCAGTGTGGCAGGCTCATGTCATGAGGTCTGAGGGCTGTTGGGCTAAGCTAAGCAGTTACTAGCATGTGTGTGTTTTGTGTCCTGGGAAAGAAACAGTCCCTTTTATGGTGAAAACACTGCTGACAAAAATCCTTCATTATTGTGTGTGTGTGCAAGATAACTGGATACGATTACTGTAATGAAATGCACCTTGAGAGGGGGTTGTTTTTATGTTTAAATCTATTTATTAGTGATACATTTTAAAGTAACAATTTGAGATGTGCATAATATAATGTGCAGATGTCATAAATGTAGGGTTAGATTTTTTTATTTTTTTTAAACATTGGTTATGATGAATATTTGTAATATGAATATTTTGGAACTGAAGTGTTTTCTTGTAGTTGGAGATTGAGGGGGAGAGGTTCCTTGCCTTACCAAGCCTCAGGCTCTGATTTTAGGGCTACTGTTGCTGCAAGAGGACCCATCTGGCCCTTTTAGCTGTAGGAGGCTCTATACCTCTACACTTTCTGCTTGAATTTGAGATGTGCATCTGAAGTTGTGGTAGCTCTACATTTGCTGCTCTCTTCCCATGTTGACTGGGCCTAGGAGAAATGTCAGATCATTTGAGATTGTGAATATATTCAATTGCACTGTTTTACATTAGTAACATTGTCATGCTACCATTGTATATGTCTTGTTCTCTGACAGAAGGTTCCATTGAGGAAATCACGTTACTTTTTAAATGGCTTCCTCTTGAAAAACATCTTACAACTGAGTTTCTCTGTCTGTTTTTTCCCAATACAATGAAACGGTCTCTTTACTTTCTCTTATCTCTGTAATTCTCTGCTTGTGAGTTTGAGAACCCTATCAGGCATAACAGGAGAGGATGGGTAGTGTACCAGTAATGTGGTGATAACTCCACCTTGGCCCAGCCAGTCTTTTCAAGTGAGCAAAGGAGTCAGCGAGGGCCTCAGACTAGGAATATGAGGAGTTTGATGGGACCCTCTAGCTTGGACCCCCTTTACTAACTCAACCTTTCTTCCAGCCCCTTAGCTCTGAGTGACCGTAGCGCTAGCCTGCAGACACACACAATGCAGAGAGCGTGTAGTGGGCTTGACATTAGCCTACTTGGTTACTTACACCCATAGCTGAATGTAGGTCCGTGACGCTTGATATTGAAAAGCAAATCCCCTCAACTTCTACATACAGAAATATAACACACTAACTTGTGCACTAACTCTTAACCCTCTGAAATGCACACACGCACACACATCAGGCACTTTGAAACAATGTATAGAAAGACATTCAGAAACACACACATCAGACTTGTGAATGCAGGGGTGGGCAGCTTTAGTCAAGTGTTGTGACGTCTCCTGGTTTATCAATAACATGAATTGAAGACAAACGAAAACCCAGACGGACTGGAGTTGTGCTCCCATGTTCTATTGTAACATTTCTAATTTATTTTGTGTAAATAATAGGTAAATGCTTTAGTGTGTAGATTCACTTATAATTTGAAGATCATTTTTTACTTCCTGACCAAATGGTCTCTTTCTGGCAGTGTGGTGGGGGGTGGGGGTTGATGATGATGACTTGGGTCTCGAAGGAATGAATGTTGAAGGATATAAACTGCTGCCTGTATTGGGCAGTAAAATATGGTTGTGTTCCAAGTCCTTTTAAGCTGCCTTTCCTTATCTCCTTGCTTGCAAATAATGATGTTATAGTTATTTAACAGACCCATTGCAGCAGTTCACACACATTCAGTCACAATATGTGGCCTATGCAGGAATTAAACCGCACAACTCTGGTGTTGCGAGCACTATGCTCCAAACAGAACGTTTATGGAACAGGACCTTTCTTACATATGTTTCCCAGCGTTCTGCCACTGTACTATCAGTAGTGATGAAAGGAGATGAGAAGGGAAGCATTTAAGATAATTGGAACACAGCCCATGTCCCCTTGATCTGTTCCTTTTGGTCCTACAAAATAGTTGACAGAGGGAGGGGCAGAGAGAAACTGGTGTAAATATTGTTTTTGTGGAATCATAGGCCTGCTCTGCCCCCCTCCGCCCTTCGGTTGGCTAGGGTACACAGACTGTAGTGGCGGTAGCAAATGTTCTGGACTATTTTTAACACGGGAGCAAAACTTTGTACTAATTTCCAAATAAAGAGGCTTTGATACCTTGTCATGTGGTCTGATTTTTGTAGAAAAGTGGATACTCACTTGAGAAATAAACCATACATCAATTCAAACATTCCATAAGCTGTAGGTGTGTATTTTAAATACAGTAGTCAAAACCATGACAACGTAATAACATGAGGGTAGTCTACATTTATTCAAGATATATTTACAGTGTTAATGAAAGACAAGAAAAAAATCTTAAGATGTGCCGATTCATGTATGCATGCGGTTAACACAACAACACCTTCATCTGCAGGCTCCTCCCCCACCCTTTGGCCTCTGTCTGCGTCACCTTAGTGCAACCATATCAGTCACTACCGTCATCATCTTAGTCCACATGAAGAGCCCAAGCCAACCCCGTGCCTGGAGCGACCAGCTGTACGAGGGGACCATAGAAACTGCTGCTAGGAGGGCGTGCTGGGATTGTAGTGATGCCGAGTGGCCAGCTCTGAAGCATGGAGTGAAGAACAGTCCCATCTGGTACAGGTAGAAACACAGACAAAGAGAAGGAAAGAAAAGACGAGTGCTCCATGATTTGGTCCCAGAAGCACAGCCAGGCTACCAGTGATGGGAGGCAGAATGTATGACCCCTGAAGCAACAGAAAGGCCCAGGTTCAAACCAACCCCTAGCCCCTACCACTAAGCACTTCTAGTTGTGATTCTTGGAGTTTCCATCATTCTAGTCATTTTGGTTAATTAACTAAGAATCAGAGAATCAAGAAGAACTAGTACTAAAGGCTACAGGTCAGTTTGACACACGGCTATGAAGTGAGAAAGAAAGAGGGCGTCGTGGCTCCTGTGTTTCAGTTCCTGTTGAGGCTCCAGAGGGGGTCTAGGCTGCTCAGGGGGTCGTCTCCCCCCTCCTCGCTGGGCCCCTGGTGGAGGCCCTGGCCCTCGGCAGGCTGCAGGAAGCTCTGCTTAGTGACACGGTGCTTGCCCTTGCACCCACCACCCTCCATGGAGAAGGCCTCGGGAGTCAGCGAGGCCAGCAGCTCCAGGGAGTTTGGGGCCGGGCCAGAGGGAGGGGCTGGATCAGGGGTCACCTCTGGGACTGCATGGTTATTGCCTGTGGGGGGAGAGGAAGGGGCGGTGGCATCCACACCATTGGGTGATGGGGACTGAACCTTCTCTGGGGAGGAGAGTAGGGGACTGAGGGAGGAGGGTTGGGTCTTGCTGGGAGAGGGGTCCCGGGCGGGGGCGGTGGCTGGCTCTAGCTCTCTATCCAAGGGCAGGTCGGTGGGGGGGTTGAAGGGTTGGTCCTCCAGACCAGAGGAAGCCCCACTGTCGAGGACAGGGTCCATGGCTGGGTCAGTGGCACTGGGAGGCCGGATGCTGAGTTTGGCGATGGTGGCCTGAATGGAGCTGATGGTCATGTCACCTCCCAGAACGATGTCCTGTTGCGACTCCTGGCGAGAGTAAGGCTACAGGGAAAAGACAACCAGACAATATTTAGAGTGAGTAGTAGTGTCGCATAGGCGGGTTGGTTGACAAGCAACAGCAGCGAAACGTGCGCAACTATGGGGCAAAACAGACAGGGTTGGCTTAGATGTTGACAACATGTAAACTATATTTTGTCTCCAATGTTTATTGAAAACATAAATGTGCACAATGTCTCTCAAATACGTCATTACAGTTGTTGGTTAGCTAGTGAATTTTTTGACATGAAATCAGTGAAAACAAGATAAAACTAGCTGAAACAACTCCCCACATGGCAGTTTCTTGTCATTGTTGCTAGCTATCTGGCCATCCAGAATCACAACAACTCATATACTTCTGCCCCATTGAAGTGTGCACATAGTTTTCGTGACGTTGTCAGCTAATCCATCTATAGGGCCTCTCAATTTTAGCTTACATCGAGTGCAAATAAAATTGTTTTTCCAACTACATTTTCAATAGGAGCATATTTACGACTTCAATCACCACTACTCACTATCCATTCAGGTGCCTGAGACCCTAAAGCCTGAATGCCAAAAGGATCAAAAACTGCCTCAGTGAGAGACTGGGCTCACCTTGGTGGCAGCAGTGCTGGGTGTCTTGCTGCAGGGGGCGGTAGGGAGGTAGCCGTGTCTCTGGAGGACCTGCTCAGCGTGTTTCAGCACCGCCTCATAACAGAACTTCAGGTGCAGCTGTGGACAGACACCAGAGAGAGGAGACAACTTGAAGAGCCATCATACCAACAAACAACACTGACTCAATGCACTGGGAAAGTGACAACATGAGCTTTTACTAGAGAACTTGCCTATGTGACGTCACTCTTACGAGACTGCACATTTAACCCCTTGTAAAGCATGAGGTCGTTAGGTGTGTCTCTCTAACCTTCTCCTGCAACATGTTCTTCCTCTGCTGCCTCATCTTCTTGACCAGTAGAGGTAGGTCAGGGATGCTGTTCCCTGCCTCCAGCTCCTGTACCGCTGCATACAGCAGACAGAGGGCGCCGGTACGCCCCACGCCAGAGCTGAGGTCACGGAGAGAGACCGGGTTCGTGGCAATACTCACATACACTTGGTTTTGATTAATCATCATGATGTTTGGTGATCTTAATAAAATAGCATGTGTGTGTTACCTGCAGTGCACAACAATAGGTGTGTGTAAGGGCCTCTGGTGCAGGTAGTATCCATGAACCTCCTGGATGAAGCAGATTAGATTGCTCTTGCTCTCAGGAAGACCCCTGGGAGGGGGAGGGGGGAGAGAGAGAGAGAAGAAGTGAAATGGTATTCGTTAGCCAGATATTAATTTCCATGCATACAGTGGTTATTCAGTTGTTACTGTGTGGACTCACAGCTCAGGCCAGGAGGTGAACTGTAGGTGTATGACAGTGCGTTTGAGGCTCTGGTCACGATATTGCAGGCCAATCATTCGCTCCACGTGGGTGGGCGTGGTCTTCTGCGTAGTCAGGGTGACTGTGATTGGTCCCTGAGCAAGCTGCTGGCCGCGTTCTGTCGGGAAATATCGCAAAACCTTTCCCTACGGAAACACAGTAAAGAAACGACTAGGAGTTGGGGTTCTCTCAATAAATTACACTGTGTCAATCAAAATATGGACCGATAACTTCCAATTAAATAATAAATGTGTTTTCACAAACGTTTAGTCTGGAAGTAAATAAACCATCTCATCAAAGTTCTGCATTATCCAATTCCTTACCTACCTTGTATTCCTTCTTGGGTAAAAACAAACAAACAGGTGGTACATCTACCACCCACAGTAGTAAGCCTTTATAAGCGACCCCTAGAATGGCCCATTCCTTCTCCCCTGAGTGTGTGTTCATACCTTATCTAACTCCTGCTCTGAGACCAGCATGACCACCAGCGAAACCTTCTGCTCCCACACCATGAGCCAGAAGTCGGCGGCCGTGCCCGACAGCGGCGCCTGCGTGGCGATGAGGCGCGGGCAGTAGGGCGACAGCTCCTCCACAAAGCTGCCGTTGATGTAGTCGTCCTTGCCCGAGCGCAGTAGGACGCGGTTACAGTCGTAGGGCATCACGTCCTGGTGACGGTTCTTCATGGTGTAGCAGCGGGCGATGGCGATGGACAGCTGCCTGGCGTCCCTCTCCTGCCCCTCCTGGAGCTCCTTCCAGCGGGCATCCAGCGGCGACAGGCCACCTTCGTCCACCGACGGGCGCTCCAGAGACTCCACGGCCAACCGGAAGCGTTCGAGTTCGCCGCAGAGGCGGGCTACGCGTTCGGGGGCTTGGTACGGGTCGCCCTGGATCAGCCGGATGCCCTGGGAGCTCTTCTTGCGGCGCTCCCCGTCCTGAGGGTCAGCCTTGGTGGGTTGGAGGACGTTGGCGGGGGCTTTGGGGCCACCGGGCTGGCTCTCTGGGCTGGAGGAGAGCAGGTCGTCTGTGATGGAGTTCTGGCGCGGGAAGAGGGAGGTGGAGGGGGATGAGGAGGAAGGGAGAGAGGGTGGACCGCCAGGGGTGGGGGCTGGGGAGGGCCTCTGGGGGGCCAGGCCTAGGGAAGAGGGGCCTGGGGAGGGAGAAGGGGAAGGTGAGGACGAGGGAAGGATGACATTAGGTGGGAGGGCCACTGGAGGAGCTCCAGCAGTTGGTGGAATCATGTGCTGGGGAGGAGGCCGAGGTTGGCCCATAGAGGTGGGCTGTGGTGGGGCTCCGGGAGAGCCGTTCACACCTGAAGGAGTAGCGTACATGGTGGGGGTCATGGGGGCTACAGGTTGGGGAGCCTGGGACTGTTGGGGGGCTGAATGAGGCATTATAGGAGGCTGGTAGCCCTGTGGTAACTGGGGCTGATAGACATGTTGGGGGGGTTGACCAGGGTGGGGCATCTGAGGCCCCTGAGGTGGGAGGGGGCCCCTGGGCAGGTAAGCCTGAGGGAGGTGGACATGATGGGGCTGGGAAGCAGGGGGCATCTGCTGGTGCAGGCCAGGGGGCATGGGCTGGCTGGTGGGGGGCAGGTAAGCCTGGGAAACTGAGGGCATCAGCTGGCTGTTAGCGGGCATCTGCTGATGAGGGCCACGGTGCATTTGTGGATGAGGGTGCATTTGCTGGGTGTTGGGATGCATTTGTTGTTGTTGGGAAGGTAGCATCTGCTGATGAGGGTGCAGGGGCATCTGTTGGTTGGCAGGTTGCATGTATGGTTGGGCGACAGGGGGCATGGGCTGGACAGTGGGGGGCATCTGTGGGTGAGGGCCCCTTGGGATCATGTGTTGGGGCTGTTGGGGTGGGTAGCCCTGCTGAGGGTGTTGAGGATGATAGCCCTGTGGTAACTGGGGCTGGTAGCCATGCTGGGGTTGTGGCTGGGGCTGACCAGGATATGGTTGTTGATACTGGGGGGGCATGGGTGGCCGGGGCTGGTGCTGGGGGGGCATGTACTGTGGGTAACCCTGCTGGGCCTGGGGTCGGGGCCCGGGCATAGCCCTGGGGGCAGACTGGTAGCCAGGGGGCAGCTGCCCAGGAGGGTGTTGGTACTGCTGCTGTGGATGTTGGTGTGGTACCTGGCTGGGCACTTGCATGGGCACCCCAGGCTGGGTCATGTACTGTGGGTACACACCCATCTGTGGGGGAACAGCGTAGCCTGCAGAGACAGTATGTGGTACAGGGTGGCGTGGGGCTGAGTTATAACTGGGGATGGGGGTCTGGATACTATCTACTGTAGTAGTGGAGGGACGGAAAGGGGCACGGGCAGGCCCGACTCCCCCAGTTTGGGGGGCTTGCGGCTGGGGAGGGCCATAGCCAGAAACAGGGGTCTGCTGGGGGGGTAGCTGAGTGAAGGGTCCACGAGGGAAACCCTGGGCGGGGAGCGGGCCAGGGAAATGGTGCGGGCGAAGGTTTGGGGGGAACTGAGGGGTATAGAGCGGTGCCCCAGGTGCCCCTGGCCAGGGTAACGAAGCATTGCCACCCAGATTGGCACCAGGAAGGAAAGCCTCAGGTCCCGGGCGAAGGGCAGAGTGCAGGGAGGGGTGGTCGGGGGGTAGACTACGAAGCTCGTCAGGCAGGTCTCCTCCCAGGCTCAGTATAGCAGCGTTGATCTGGGCTAGCTCAGCATCCTCCAGACTAGAACAGGCAGAGTCCACGTCTGAGCCCCCCTTGGACCCAAGGGACGGTTTGGCTGCAGTAGGCCGAGAAGGGGGATTCTTCTGGGTCTCCCTGTCCAGCACGGCCTTCCTCTCCTCCTCCCTGCCCTGACACAGAGTCTTAGCTCTCTCCAGCAGGCGGGAGGACTTGGTCTCCAGGTCCTCGTAGAACTCCTTCCCCTCCTGGGACTTCTTCATCAGGTCCTCGTAAGCCTCATAGGACGCCACCAGGGTCTGCACCGTACCGTTCCACCTGAGAGTTGGAGCGAGAGAAAGGAAGGAGGAGAAGAGGAAGAGAAAGGGAGAGATGAGATAACTTCTTCAGCAACAATGACATGAGGCTAATGCTTATGTTTCTAGTGTTTCCATTTGTCTGCTCCGATTTGTTTGTGTGTTCTGATTCTCTTCATTGGCCCCGTCCCTATGGCCTTGGACTGGAACAGCGTCAAAGTCCCTATGGCCTTGGACTGGAACAGCGTCAAAGTCCCTATGGCCTTGGACTGGAACAGCGTCAAAGTCCTTTGACAAATAGTGCTGGTGTTCCACTAAAACTCTTCCCAAGACCTTGCTCACTTGTGTTCCGTCTCGGCGAGGCCCTTGCGGACCGAGGCGTATTGCACGTTGGCTTCCGTCAGCGCCTTGAGGATGTTCTCCTGGGCAGACAGGTTCTGGTCGATGTACACCTTCACCTGCTCATACTTCTTCAATTGCTCCTCAAACAACCTCTATAGGGAGGGAGGGAGAGAGAGAGAGAGAGAGGGAGAGAGAGAGAGAGGGAGAGAGGGGAGAGGGAGAGAGGGGAGAGAGGGAGAGAGGGAGAGAGGGGAGAGGGAGGGAGAGAGGGAGAGAGGGGAGAGAGGGAGAGGGAGGGAGAGAGAAAGGGAGAGAGAGGGGGAGAGAGAGGAAGAGGCAAATGTTACATATAGTGTGTTTAGAGGCATGCGTTAGTCTAGAATTTCCTGAAGATCAAACCCACACACAATGTCCTGTACCTTCATGTCAGTGCGCTCGGTAGTGACAAGGGAGGAAGTGATGTCGTCCTGCTGGATGAGGTCACGCAGCTGTTTTTCCAGGGTGCTCCTCTGGTCCCTCATCTCCTGCACCTTACCCAGGATCCTCTTCATGCACTGCAGCCCCGCCACCTCCTCTGTAGGAACACACACACACACACACACACACACATTTAGAAACACACTCCAAATGACACCATAAACACCATTACTCTTTTCCACTTTCCTATACCCACCCTGGTTGAGTTGGGGCCTCGGCAGGGCGTCTCTCAGGGCATCCAGTGGTCCCCCCAGCAGCCTCAGGTTACTGATGTGCAGGTTCATGGCTCTGTGCAGCTCGGTGTTGGTGAAGCTGGCCTTCTCATGGGCCTCCATGTACTTCTCCAGGTCCCTGCGGATCTCAGCCAGGGTCTGTGCATGTGCCTGGGGGTGCAACTCCGCCGCGGGGCCTCCTCCTGCCGCCTCTTGCAGCGCCCGCACCCCGGCCTCGTCCTCCTCCAGCACGTCCCGGATCTCCCTCAGAGACGCCTCCACGTCCGTGAATACACCAGACAAGACTGAGGGAGAGAAACATAGGGATAGTATCGAAAGGCTGTGTACATATGTATGTGTGTGTGTGAGACATGTGTATGTGTGTGTCCCAGGCCAACCACTCACCCTGCATGGACTGAATGAGGCTCTTGACGGTGTCTGGTCTGACACTGAGTGCAGCACACTTCTCCATCAGTACAGGGGGGATGTGACTGTACATGTCCAGGTTATCTACTGAGTCTGGCTCCAGACCCAGAGAGTCCATAAACTGCCTGTAAAGCCAGAGCTACATCAGTAACCACACAAAGTCACTATATTAAATCGTAAAAGGCGGACCTAGACGACACAAATACACACACAGCCCCTCTGACTCTCCTACTCACTCTAGAGTCTCATTCCTGCTGTCTATCTTGGCCATGATGTCCCGTAGCAACTTGGCCTTCTCTTCACTGTAGAGAGAGGAGGCCTCGTGGGCAGCCATGGGCACCAGCTTGGCAAACAGGTCTGGTCCTGTGACACTGGGATCAGTTGGGTTCACGGGCAAGGCCTTCACCAGGGGGGCACCTAGAGAGGACATGATGACAATGAAAATCCAAATATAGTATATGAAATGCAGGAGAGGTTGTGTGTGAGGTTAGGTCAGAGGTCAGGGTTCAATGTGACCTTTGACGGAAGCAAGAGTCTCCAACGAGGGCACAGTCTCATGGTAGATGAAGTCATTGTCTTTCTTGGCAGAGTTGAACCTACAAGGGACAGGGGATAAGGAATATCAAAATAAAAGGAGAAGACGGATCAGAAAGAGTGTGTGTGACTGTCTACCTATCTCAAAGGGTAAAGATTGTACCAACCTACCCACTATCATACGTGAATATACGGTAGGGAATATAGCTGCTTACTTTCCCCCTATCACGTCCATGGTGAACTTCAAGGCCTCCTGCACACTGTCCGGCTGACCCTGTTCAAACAAGAGAGAATGAGAGAAGAGGGGATTGAGGGGAAGGAGCATAAAGACAGTTCCTTTGTTATTGTAAGCTTGATAACAGATGCAAAAGAATCCATTTCAGAATGCCAAATGAAAAAGGTTACACACAAGAGTCAATTGGAAGCTGACTGTACCTTGGCCAACTTGATGGCTTCACTTAGTTTGTCTAAGGAGCTCTGCAGGTAAGCCAGCTTTAGAAAAACAGGTGTATAAGGAGAGACATTAGTATGTAGAGGACTGGAGGTATGCAGAGGAATATACACGGGGGGAGTAGGGATAGTCAAGAAGGTGACATACCCGCTCTCCATATTTCTGTTGCTCCTCAGCCTGCTTCCCCATATGCAGCTGAAAAAAAAGATGTTATTCAATAACAGAGTATCCGTTAACCAAATTGAGAACACATTCGCAATACACTCCCTCACAACTCAGTGTCCTGTCTCAAACTCACATGAGCGATGGAGGCAAAGTAGTAGATCTTCATTTGCACCAGTTTCTTCCAGTCCTTCTGGATCTTACCCAGCATGGAGGCTGTGTCAGAGTTCTCCAGAGCCCTGCATGCCTCCTTATAGTAGTCCACCACCTAGACCAGGCCAACAACAGAACAGTCACACACCTGGGTCATACTCATTAGGGCACACCGTAGAGAAACGTTTTGCAACAGAAAATAATTTGCATTTTCTTATTGGATAAGTTCAGTTAGTCCCTCCCCGTTTGATGCCTATTGAGAACAACAGTGCTCTACGGCAACTGAGGTCTAGAGGGTGTAATCGTGCCCTGCTACTACGTCTTGTGTTGACAGAAGGGAAATTTACCTGAGCACTGATGCGGGCTACAAGGAAACTCTTCCTGTTGTCCAGCATGGACTTCTCCAGGAGACACTCCTGAGCCTGACCCTGAATGGAGACAAATAATAACGATGAAGTGTGTGTGTTCATGCTTGTGAGAACACATGCATGTGCACACGTGTGTGTGTGTGTGTGCGATAGTTACCAGCATGAGGTTGATGTTGAGGTTAAGGATCTGGTGACTCATGTCCACGCTGAAGTTGTGGCTGAAGTGGTCCCTCAGGTAGGAGAAGGCCCCCGCGGAGCACTGGAAGTGTGTACATGACACCTTCATCCCCTAGAGGGAGAGAGAGGAGGAAGGGAGACAGAAGGGAGTGAGGAGGTAAGTGATAGAAAGAGGAGGACAATACAATGTCCGTGTGAGATGTCATGGAGAGAGAGGTTAACGTGTTGCTTTTGCTCACCTCTTCGGACACCCTGTTATCCATGGCTCCCAACATGGAGTGGAGAGCACCTACAGAGAAGACAACATCATGGCAATCAGGAAATAGCTGTTTGACGGCTGGTTAGGCCCTCAGTGCGGATCGAAGGTCAGTTTTCCACTACACCACTCAATGGCTCAACTCACCCAGGTTGTAGAGGATGCAGGCTTGCTCATAGCTGATGTCATCATGAGTGACTGTTTTTCCAGAAAATATTTCTGTCCTGATAAGAGAGAATGAAATTGTTGACACACTGTTTTGCATACATGAGGGTGTGGTGTGTGTCTACATGTATGGGCCTGTCTGTATTTGTATGTATTATGGATCCCCATTAGTTCCTTACGTTTTTTAAAGTCATGTTAAAAAAAATCTGAGCGGTAGATCTCGGCTTGCATTTTGACTCAGTGATCTTGACTCAGACAAGGTTGATGACCAGTGTTCTAGACTTTTCCCTGTTAACACTATCAACCTTACCGAAACAAAACAAACTATGCAAGAGATTTTGTTGTAGGCAGGACGCATCAGAGTAGGATTCTCCAGCCTTGTGCGGTATAAACAATCAGAGCTGCAGTAGGCCTATATGCAAATAGCTCATTGCCATATATGGATATGTGCCATTTACATTGAACTGAACTGTGTTTGCAGCATGAGCGGTCGTGAGTAGATGCGCTTAATTTGAAGTCAAAGTAAGAGCTGCTGTAGCCACATGTGCACATTTTGTTCATATCCTTTGCTATTTAGTGAGTTATTAGCCCAGTTATAGTCAGCAATAGGGGACTGATTGCTTCCTACAAGAGCACAAAACATATACATCTCTAGACGTCTTTGAAAAGCGAGTCAGGCAAAGAGCGTTTTTTTTATGTCTTAAAGGGGCAGTGTTGTATTTTGAGACAGGCTTGAACAAGCTAAGTAGCCAATAGGCAGGGGGTAGCATAATTTGTCTGATTCTCTGTAATAATGGTATGGGAATCATTTTGGGTTTTATTTTGTAAAGTGGTTTCTTGCATCAAACAACACAACAACATGTTCAGTCACCTCCTTGTCTGAAGGACAAGTGGATGAACAGGTTCATGTCAAGCCCTGCATGTTTTTTTTCAGAAGTCTCATGGAATGTAGGCCTACATTGAACACCGCACATTGGTTGCTACGTTAGGCTGAATGATAGAACAGCCGTTTCCACGTTAAACTGTTATGGGATAAATGTTTTCAATTGTTTTGATGTTATGCCACTCTGGTAGGCTTACGTTATGATCAAATAGCCACAGTAGCCTACATGGCCACCTCTAAAACTGTAACTTAAAGCGGGTACAGCCTCCGGGTTCACAGTAAACGCACGCTGGACGTTGCACAGAATTTTCACAACGTTCAAAGGTCACATTAAGCAGACCTGAAATTTGCTCAGTGCCTGAAAAAAATTGAGGGAACATTACATTACACATATGCCTTTCCAGCAGCAGATTATTATAGATAATGTCAACAAAACAGGTCCCACAATCCTTTTATTTACTCATTATTATTATTTTGTTAGCCAATCAGTCATTTGTGTAAGTGGCGTGCATGTTGAATGCCCATCCCTATAAGCGTTTTGAAAATCTGCTGTTCATTTGTTTACTGTGAAATAGCATTGTATCTGGTCAAACACTATTTTGTCCAAAAGTTTACTAAGGGTTGGTAACAGGCTGATTGGTCGGCTGTTTGAGCAGGGTGCTTTGCTATTCTTGGGGAGCAGAATGACTTTTGCTTCCTTCCAGGTCTGAGTACACACACTTTCCTGATAGACAACCATATTTGTTTCACCACTGCCACACTCACTTTACAGAATTACAATGCTTGTCGTTCATAATTTGGTCAGTTACAGTGCCTTGCGAAAGTATTCGGCCCCCTTGAACTTTGCGACCTTTTGCCACATTTCAGGCTTCAAACATAAAGATATAAAACTGTATTTTTTTGTGAAGAATCAACAACAAGTGGGACACAATCATGAAGTGGAACGACATTTATTGGATATTTCAAACTTTTTTAACAAATCAAAAACTGAAAAATTGGGCGTGCAAAATTATTCAGCCCCTTTACTTTCAGTGCAGCAAACTCTCTCCAGAAGTTCAGTGAGGATCTCTGAATGATCCAATGTTGACCTAAATGACTAATGATGATAAATACAATCCACCTGTGTGTAATCAAGTCTCCGTATAAATGCACCTGCACTGTGATAGTCTCAGAGGTCCGTTAAAAGCGCAGAGAGCATCATGAAGAACAAGGAACACACCAGGCAGGTCCGAGATACTGTTGTGAAGAAGTTTAAAGCCGGATTTGGATACAAAAAGATTTCCCAAGCTTTAAACATCCCAAGGAGCACTGTGCAAGCGATAATATTGAAATGGAAGGAGTATCAGACCACTGCAAATCTACCAAGACCTGGCCGTCCCTCTAAACTTTCAGCTCATACAAGGAGAAGACTGATCAGAGATGCAGCCAAGAGGCCCATGATCACTCTGGATGAACTGCAGAGATCTACAGCTGAGGTGGGAGACTCTGTCCATAGGACAACAATCAGTTGTATATTGCACAAATCTGGCCTTTATGGAAGAGTGGCAAGAAGAAAGCCATTTCTTAAAGATATCCATAAAAAGTGTTGTTTAAAGTTTGCCACAAGCCACCTGGGAGACACACCAAACATGTAGAAGAAGGTGCTCTGGTCAGATGAAACCAAAATTGAACTTTTTGGCAACAATGCAAAACGTTATGTTTGGCGTAAAAGCAACACAGCTGAACACACCATCCCCACTGTCAAACATGGTGGTGGCAGCATCATGGTTTGGGCCTGCTTTTCTTCAGCAGGGACAGGGAAGATGGTTAAAATTGATGGGAAGATGGATGGAGCCAAATACAGGACCATTCTGGAAGAAAACCTGATGGAGTCTGCAAAAGACCTGAGACTGGGACGGAGATTTGTCTTCCAACAAGACAATGATCCAAAACATAAAGCAAAATCTACAATGGAATGGTTCAATAATAAACATATCCAGGTGTTAGAATGGCCAAGTCAAAGTCCAGACCTGAATCCAATTGAGAATCTGTGGAAAGAACTGAAAACTGCTGTTCACAAATGCTCTCCATCCAACCTCACTGAGCTCGAGCTGTTTTGCAAGGAGGAATGGGAAAGAAATTCAGTCTCTCGATGTGCAAAACTGATAGAGACATACCCCAAGCGACTTACAGCTGTAATCGCAGCAAAAGGTGGCGCTACAAAGTATTAACTTAAGGGGGCTGAATAATTTTGCACGCCCAATTTTTCAGTTTTTGATTTGTTAAAAAAGTTTGAAATATCCAATAAATGTCGTTCCACTTCATGATTGTGTCCCACTTGTTGATTCTTCACAAAAAAATACAGTTTTATATCTTTATGTTTGAAGCCTGAAATGTGGCAAAAGGTCGCAAAGTTCAAGGGGGCCGAATATTTTCGCAAGGCACTGTATGCATGGATGTGTAGGTTCAGAATTTGTTGTTGGCATGTCAAAGTTTGCTAATCTTGCCAATGAAAAAATTATTAAAGTAGTTGGCAATATCAGTGAGTTTTGTGATGAATGAGCCATCTGATTCAATGAATGATGGAACTGAGTTTGCACAAAACTGTATTTAAGGTGATCCAAACCTTTTTACTATCGTTCATCTTTGTTTCACAGTAACTGTTTCTCCAGAAAATATTTCTGTCCTGGTAAGAGAGAATGAAATTGGCGACACACTGTATTGCTTACCTGAGGGTGTGGTCTGTGTCTACACGTATGGTAGGGAGAGCTTATGAAAGTGTGTGTGTGTGTGTTTGCTCACACTTTATTTGGATAGTTCAGATTGTCCATCTGTAGATGCTCTGTGGATGCTCTAGAGATATCTGCAGATAAGCAACTGCTTGCCAAGGTTTTTCATTTATTTTATTTATTTCACCTTTATTTAACCAGGTAGGCAAGTTGAGAACAAGTTCTCATTTACAATTGCGACCTGGCCAAGATAAAGCAAAGCAGTTCGACAGATACAACGACACAGAGTTACACATGGAGTAAAACAAACATACAGTCAATAATACAGTATAAACAAGTCTATATACAATGTGAGCAAATGAGGTGAGAAGGGAGGTAAAGGCAAAAAAGGCCATGGTGGCAAGGTAAATACAATATAGCAAGTAAAACACTGGAATGGTAGTTTTGCAATGGAAGAATGTGCAAAGTAGAAATAAAAATAATGGGGTGCAAAGGAGCAAAATAAATAAATAAATAAAATACAGTTGGGAAAGAGGTAGTTGTTTGGGCTAAATTATAGGTGGGCTATGTACAGGTGCAGTAATCTGTGAGCTGCTCTGACAGTTGGTGCTTAAAGCTAGTGAGGGAGATAAGTGTTTCCAGTTTCAGAGATTTTTGTAGCTCGTTCCAGTCATTGGCAGCAGAGAACTGGAAAGAGAGGCGGCCAAAGAAATAATTGGTTTTGGGGGTGACTAGAGAGATATACCTGCTGGAGCGTGTGCTACAGGTGGGAGATGCTATGGTGACCAGCGAGCTGAGATAAGGGGGACTTTACCTAGCAGGGTCTTGTAGATGACATGGAGCCAGTGGGTTTGGCGACGAGTATGAAGCGAGGGCCAGCCAACGAGAGCGTACAGGTCGCAATGGTGGGTAGTATATGGGGCTTTGGTGACAAAACAGATTGCACTGTGATAGACTGCATCCAATTTGTTGAGTAGGGTATTGGATGCTATTTTGTAAATGACATCGCCAAAGTCGAGGATTGGTAGGATGGTCAGTTTTACAAGGGTATGTTTGGCAGCATGAGTGAAGGATGCTTTGTTGCGAAATAGGAAGCCAATTCTAGATTTAACTTTGGATTGGAGATGTTTGATATGGGACTGGAAGGAGAGTTTACAGTCTAACCAGACACCTAAGTATTTGTAGTTGTCCACGTATTCTAAGTCAGAGCCGTCCAGGTTACAGTTAGGGATGTTTCAGAATAAGGGTTAGGGTAGAGTTAAGGTTGGGGCTAGGGTTAAGTTTAGGGTTAGGATGAGGGTTAATGGTAGGGTTAGTAGATAGTTGAAATGTTACTGATAGTCTGTCGAGCATCTACAGATGGACTATCCAAATAAAGTGTTAGCTTGTGTTCTTCCGGTCGTTCCGTAGCCGTCTGTGGAAGAGTTTATGAAAGCAACTGTGTGTATGATAAGGATCTCATAGGTAAGTGTGTAAATATAGGGCTCCTATGTGTACTTCATTGCCTCATACCATGAGATGGGTACTGCTGCTTCCTGCCCCGGCCCCAGAGGCACACGGCTCTGGAGGTAGTGCAGCTGCCCAAAGTACTTCCTCAAAATGCTGCAGCCCTCAAAGTCCCGCGTCACATTCACCGCACCCTGCCACAAACACTTACTTATTATAGGATAGAAAGACAGTACAGCATAGTATATGGCCGACATAACAAATAAATCACAACATATGACATTTGCATAGCACGCTCAGTCCCAGTTCATACCTGTCTCAGTGTCTCTAGCTTCTTCAGTTGTTCATTATAGCTGTCTGGATTCTCCCCATAGTTCTTCAGGATGAACTGAAATGACAGAGGGAAAGCAGATAAGAGGGGCCATTGGGAGCTCAGCAAATAACCTTTACTTAACCAATAAGGTATATTCATTCAATCAGAAATAGATTTACAGTACCAGTCAAAAGTTTGGGCACAACTACTTATTCAAGGGTTTTTCTTTATTTTTTTACTATTTTCTACATTGTAGGATAATAGTGAAGACATCAACACTATGAAATAACACATATGGAATCATGTAGTAACCAAAAAAAAGTGTTAAACAAATCAAAATATATTTTATATTTCAAATAGACACCCTTTGACTTGACAGCTTTGCACACTCTTGGAATTTTCTCAACCAGCTTCATGAGGTAGTCACCTGGAATGCATTTCAATTAACAGGTGTGCCTTGTTAAAAGTTAATTTGTGGAATTTCTGTCCTTCTTAATACGTTTGAGCCAATCAGTTTTGTTGTGACAAGGTAGGGGTGGTTTACAGAAGATAGCCCTATTTGACCGGTGGAAATCTGCCCTTTGGTCTGATGAGTCCAAACTTGAGATTTTTGGTTCCAACCGCTGTGTCTTTGTGAGACGCAGAGTAGGTGAACGGATGATGTCTGCATTTGTGGCTCCCACCGTGAACAAGGTGGTGTGATGTTGCTTTGCTGGTGACACGGTCTGTGATTTATTTAGAATTCAAGGCACACTTAACCAGCATGGTTACCACAGCATTCTGGAACTATATGCCATCCTAAGTAACTTCAATATGCTGCCCTGCATCCCCACCATCTCATTGTTCCAGCAGGATCCAGCACAAATTTAGCACTGACATTCATAATTAATCCATAATCCAATCCAATTAATCCATGTAATAAAAAACGACTAGATCTGCACATATTGTGTGGACAAAGGAAATTGATCTGAATCTCGCAGACAGTGTTTTATTTATTTTGTTGGTCTTTGTTAGCCGAAAGCTGGGATTTGTTCCAATCCACGTTAGGTCCATGTTAAGTCTACGTTATAGCCACAGAAGGCTGGTGGGCAGAGATCTAGGAGGATGGACTCATTGTAATGGCTGAAATAGAATAGTGGAACGGAGTCTAATATGTGGTTTCCATATATTTTATGTGTTTGATACCGTTCCATTGAATCCATTACAATGAGCCTGGCCTCCTACAGCTCCTCCCATCAGGCTCCTCTGGTTATAGCGTGGTTGACATACAAAGGTTATTCCCGATTGAGCCAACATGCACAGCTTTTACTGTGAATGATAGATGGAGAACGTGTGGAAAAATGCCAATAAAAGCCACATCGTCAGCTTCCCAGCGCGCTGCTCTATGAATAGAATCCCGGCCTAAATCTAGTCTCTTGTTTTATTTGGTCGACAAGAGACCCCACTTTATTCTCCTGTAGATGTTGAGAAGAAGAGCAGCAGTGCCGTCTGGATCCGAGCCTGAATCTTCTGACAGCGGAGAAATGAGAGACCCCACAAACTGACCAGGATGTGGAGGTTCCCACAGCGGACAGGTAATCATGGAGATATCTGGAGTAGAGGTCGACCGATTATGATTTTTTAAAACGCCGATACCAATACCGATTATTGGAGGACCAAAAAGGTCGATACCGATTAATCGGACGATTTTTTACAAATGTATTTGTAATAATGACAATTACAACAATACTGAATTAACGCTTATTTTAACTTAATATGATACATCAATAACATCAATTTAGCCTCAAGTAAATAATGAAACATGTTCAATTTCGTTTAAATAATGCAAAAACAAAGTGTTGGAGAAGAAAGTAAAAGTGCAATATGTGCTATGTAAGAAAGCTAACGTTTCAGTTCCTTGTTCAGAACATGAGATCATATGAAAGCTGGTGGTTCCTTTTAACATGAGTCTTCAATATTCCCAGGTAAGAAGTTTTAGGTTGTAGTTATTATAGGACTATTTCCCTCTATACCATCTGTATTTCATTAACCTTTGACTATTGGATGTTCTTATAGGCACTTTAGTATTGCCAGTGTAACAGTATAGCTTCCGTCCCTCTCCTCGCTCCTCCCTGGGCTCGAACCAGGAACACAACGACAACAGCCACCCTCGAAGCAGCGTTACCCATGCAGAGCAAGGGAAACAACCACTGCAAGGCTCAGAGCGAGTGACGTTTGAAACGCTATTAGCGCGCGCTAACTAGCTAGCCATTTCACTTCGGTTACACCAGCCTCATCTCGGGAGTTGATAGGCTTGAAGTCATAAACAGCGCAATGCTTGACGCACAACGAAGAGCTGCTGGCAAAACGCACGAACGTGCTGTTTGAATGAATGTTTACGTGCCTGCTTCTGCCTACCACCGCTCAGTCGGATACTTAGATACTTGTATGCTCAGTCAGATTATATGCAACGCAGGACACGCTAGATAATATCTAGTAATATCATCAACCACTAGTTATCTAGTGATTATGATTGATTGTTTTTTATAAGATAAGTTTACTGCTAGCTAGCAACTTACCTTGGCTTACTGCATTCGTGTAACAGGCAGTCTCCTTGTGGAGTGCAACAAGAGGCAGGTCGTTATTGCGTTGGACAAGTTAACTGTAAGGTTAAAAAGGTGTAAGGTGAAAATCTGTCGTTCTGCCCCTGAATGAAGCAGTTAACCCACCGTTCCTAGGCCGTCATTGAAAATAAGAATGTTTTCTTAACTGACTTGCCTAGTTAAATAAAGATTAAATAAAGATGCAAAAAAATCAGCGCCCAAAAATACCAATTTCCGATTGTTATGAAAACTTGAAATCGTCTCTAATTAAATCGGCCATTCCGACTAATCGGTCGACCCCCTAATCTGGAGATGGTTGTTTGGGGACGGTGGACCAGATGGATTAAGACGATTGAAAGCCCATATGTCTTGATTTTCCCTGTCTGATTGTTCATTGCATCACTGATAAAATTCCTGTCAATGTTTTGATTATGACAGGGATGATGAGGATCTTTGTAACAATCATGATGACGGTTGTTGTTATCAATGTTGTGTTATCGTCATGATTGTTGATTGGGACACATGCTCATACAGATCCGGTGGCTGACCTGCACCAAACCAGGAGTCAGTTAGGGAAAGTCTGTTTGATCATCCTGTGTCTGAGTGTCACACTAGGGCCATTGGTGACTTTCAGGACCAACTCTATTCAAGCTTGCGCCATTCCTCCCCCTTTCCACTCTAGCTGCCCTGTTCACACTGCCAAATACACTATAACACCAGTCAAGGTTTCAACGCATCTAATGGTGTCTGCATACAAGGACCACAGGGGAAGGGGAGCCATGCGCATCATTGCCATGGTCAAACAAAGACCGAACCACGTCTCTGTACTGTGTGTTTTGCTGCTCTGGACAGGCCCCCCAGGTCGCTCCAGCCGATGTCGTAATGCACAGCGTCCACTATGGATGCGGCCGCAGACATGCCCGTCCTTGAAGGACAAGGATGCAACGCCACACACGTCACTCTCACCACACACCTAGAGAGCCAGGATGCCCTCAACCAGACATTTCTGACTATCCAGAACAGGGAGAGATGGGAGGATTTCCCCATCCTCCAGTACTACGCAGAAGAGGGCACTCTGGAAGTGATCGACTGGCCCATCAACCACTTCCTCAAGCCCTCTACTGAGTAGGAGGCCCAGGAGCTGGAAGGGGACATCCACCACCAAGAAAGAGTGTATCTACAGGAATATGTACAGACGCAGCAGTGTTCCTGATGGAGACGCACCACTTCCCTGCCACGGCCGGTACCACTACTCCAGACCATTCCACACGGAGGAGGGCGCCAGAGGTGGATCTCCTCGACTACGTATACAGAGAACCTGTTCAGGAGGACGCCACCCACTCCTACAAGATGGTGGTCAACCCCCGGCTGGTGCTGCAGACAGACATGTTTGAGGTGACAGAGAGCTACATTGACACTGTTAGGGTTCTGTCAGACGTGTGTAAGATCATGCAAGTGAAAGAAGCGCAGAAAGGGAGCTGGTCCAACGAGCAGCTGGTCCTCGATAGAAGTCTCTGGGAATTCTGAGATTATCTCATGTCCATTATTGATTACATTTTTACAGACATTAGGAATACATCAAACTCCTTGGGAGCATTTACTCAGTTGAAAGTTGGATATTGAGAATCAAAATGCAACATTTCTAGGACTACAGGGTTAAATCCATTAGAATACTATTTGACAGCACCCCTTTTGATTTGAAGTCTTCCAAACATACAGTGCACTAGGAAAGTATTCAGACCCCTCCACTTTTCCACGTTTTGTTACGTTACAGTCTTGTTCTAAAATGGAATATTAAAAAAGTTATCATCAATCTACACACAACACAGCACTATGACAAAGCAAAAAAGGATTTCTATAAATTGTAGCACAATCTGAAATATCATGTTTACATAAGTATTCAGACCCTTTACTCAGTACTTTGTTGAAGCACTTTTGGCAGTGATTACAGCCTCGAATCTTCTTGGGTATGACGTTACAAGCTTGGCACACCTGTATTTGGGGAGTTTCTCCCATTCTTCTCTGCAGAGCCTCTCAAGCTCTGTCAGGTTGGATGGGGAGCGTCTCCAGAGATGTTCGATCGGGTTCAGGCTCTAGGTGGGCCACTCAAAGACATTCACAAACTTGTCCCAAAGCCACTCCTGCATTGTCTTGGCTGTATGTTTAGGGTTGTTGTCCTGTTGGAAGGTGAACCTTCACCCCAGCCTGAAGTCCTGAGCGCTCTGGAGCAGGTTTTCATCAAGGATCTCTCTGTGCTTTGCTCCGTTCCTCTTTCCCTTGATCCTGACTAGTCTCCCAGTCCCTGCCACTGAAAAACATCCCCACAGCATGATGCTACCACCACCATGTTTCACCGTAGGGATGGTGACAGGTTTCCTCCATATGTGACGCTTGGCATTCAGGCCAAAGTGTTCCATCTTGGTTTCATCAGACCAGAGAATCTTGTTTCTCATGGTCAGAGTCCTTTAGGTGCTTTTTTTGCAAACTCCAAGTGGGCTGTCATGTGTTTTTTTTTACTGAGGAGTGGCTTCCGTAAAGGCCTGATTGGTTGAGTGCTGCAGAGATGGTTGTCTTCTGGAAGGTTCTCCCAACTCCACAGAAGATCTCTGGGGTTAATGGTCACCTCCCTGACCAAGGCCTTTCTCCCTCGATTGTTCAGTTTGGCAGGGTGGCCAGCTCTAGGAAGAGTCTTGGTGGTTCCAAACTTCTTCAATTTAAGAATGGTGGAGTCCACTGTGTTCTTGGGGACCTTCAATGCTGCAAACAGGTTTTGTTACCCTTTCCCAGATCTGTGCCTCAACACAATCCTGTCTCGGAGCTCTATGGAGAATTCCTTCGACTTCATGGCTTGGTTTTTGCTCTGACATGCACTGTCAACTGTGGGACCTTATATAGACAGGTGTGTGCCTTTCCAAATGATGTTCAATCAATTGAATAAACCACAGGTGGACTCCAATCAAGTTGTAGAAACATCTCAAGGATGATCAATGGAAACAGCAGGATGCACCTAAGCTCAATTTCAAGTCTCATAGCAAAGTGTCTGAATACTTATGTAATAAGGTATTTCTGTATTTGGCAAAAATTTCAAAAAACCTGTTTTCGCTTTGTCATTATGGGCTATTGTGTGTAGATTGAGAATTGTAAAACATTTAATCCATTTTAGAAATAGGTAATGTAACAAAATGTGGAAAGAGTCAAGGGGTCTGAATACTTTCCGAATGCACGGTATGTTAGCAAATGTTGTAT
This sequence comes from Oncorhynchus mykiss, assembly GCF_057628025.1. Taxonomy (NCBI): domain Eukaryota; kingdom Metazoa; phylum Chordata; class Actinopteri; order Salmoniformes; family Salmonidae; genus Oncorhynchus; species Oncorhynchus mykiss. The sequence continues at coordinate 31,277,068 of NC_143023.1, forward strand.
ACAACAATACATTTAAAAATGACAAACAATGTAGGCTACAAACGTATTACAACTGTAGCAGGCCAATCTTTCTCCTGCAGGTACGCTGGGTGTGCAGGTTTCTGTCTCAGCCCAGCACTAACACACCTGATTTAACTTACCAAACCTAATCAGTTGATAATAATGTGTATTATTTCTGGGCTGGAATAGAAGCATGCTCACCCAGTAGATCAGAATGGAGCAAGGTTGGCCACCTCTGGTATGGACTTTTTTGTACACCTGCAATGATGCTTTAGTAATAATAGCATAATTACTAAGATGTGTAACATTTACAAAAAAGTTAGATTATTTGTACTTTTGAAATTATATTTTGATTCATTCAATGTTGATTCATTTAAGTGAAGTGTTTAAACATGTTTTAATTGTTAACTTAAAAACATCATTCAAGATGACCTACAGTAGTGCCAATGTTCATTCATCACAGATCACAATTCGGCAATAAAGGTGTGAACGGGATCAGTCTCTAATTTGTCTGTGTTGCTTTCTTAAATTAACATGACCTTTTTGTCCAGTTGTGAGCTCTCCAGTTGAAAATTATACCAGTAGATAATGTATATGAAGCAAACCACAAGCCAGATTTTTAACAATTCTTCTGACCTGAAATTGTTTTCCAAATCCAACCCTTATATTTTAAGTACAGTATTTTACATGAAAATAAGGAGCTAGCAACTTGTAGGCGAATTAAAAGTGTAAAAAATGAAAATAATATGGTGTGGGGAGTGTTTGTAATTTTTCCTTAGAATAGAAACTAAATCAGATGGTCAATTGCAGAGATGTTGATGAGGGGTAAAGAGAAATTTACACAACATTTGCAAGTCAAAGCCCCAATTCCATTTACCCAAAGTACCCATTCATGTACGCCTATGTATTTTACAGGGAGTGAGATATAATCATCAATTTCATGACACAAGTATAATGAAAGAGCCATAAACTATAATATGATAATCATAATGTTAAAATACCGTAAACCAATTTGTAGCATATTACATGGAAAAGTCATGCTTAGTGTATAATTTACAATCTTATAATGCGTGTTACTGGCGTTTTCTATCCTTTGGTGCGCAAATTTCACAATTGAATTTACTCAACACATTCACGAATGGTGGCTTTGATCACAGTTTCGAGGTTTAGGAGCACACGCACATTGTTGTGTAAATCTCTCTTCACCCACCATCAACAACCTCTGCAATCCTCCTCTATGCCATGTACCTTATGATATTGTCTCTGTATTTTAGCATAGCAAAATCATATAGAATTGGAAAACCAGTCGCAGCGATGATTGGCTTTCCTCCATCTTTTTTAGTTGCGTGCAATTTGCATAAAGTAGAGCAGAGCTTAACTTTTTATATCGCTCCGCTAGCAGAGTTCGCGCCGCTCACCTTTCCACAATCCCCCGCGCATTTCTCTGCGTGTTCCCATTGAAAATTAATGGGGGCGGGACTTCGCCTGGCGAATTTGGAAGTGTTGGAATCCCCACGATAGAATTACCTGGCCTGCTTCTCGCTAATGTCAAATGGGCTGGGCAGCAGCGCCTCTTCAACCTCAGGAGGCTGAAGAAATGAGGTTTGTCACCAAAAGCACTCAAACTTTTCTCCAGAGGGCTGTGAGGTCTGCACAACGCATCACCGGGGGCACCCTACCTGCCCTCCAGGACACCTACACCACCCAATGTCACAGGAAGGCCATAAAGATCATCAAGGACAACAACCACCTGAGCCACTGCCTGTTCACCCAGCTATCATCCAGAAGGCGAGGTCAATACAGGTGCATCAAAGCAGGGACTGAGAGACTGAAAAACAGCTTCTATCTCAAGGCCATCAGACTGTTAAATGAGTGGCTGCTGCCAACATACTGACTCAACTCCAGCTCACTTTAATAATGGAAATTGATGTAAAAAAATGTATCACTAGCCACTTTAAACAATGCCACTTAATATAATGTTTACATACCCTACATTACTCATCTCATATGTATACACTGTACTCGATACCATCTACTGCATCTTGCCATGCCGTTCTGTACCATCACTCATTCATATATCTTTATGTACAAACTTGTGTGTATAAGGTAGTAGTTGTGGAATTGTTAGGTTAGATTACTCGTTGGTTATTACTGCATTGTCGGAACTAGAAGCACAAGCATTTCGCTACACTTGCATTAACATCTGCTAACCATGTGCATGTGACAAATAAAATTAGATTTGATCTCCTCAATGCCATTGGAAGAATCACAGATAATATTCCAGTCTGTGCTAGCAAAACAGTCCTGTAACTTAGCATCTGCTTCATCTGACCACTTTCTTATTGCCCAAGTCACTGGTGCTTCCTGTTTTAGGGAAGTATAGATAATAGAATAAACATGACCATTTAAGTTGAGATTCAATGGTGGGTGGACCGGCGGCCATCTTTGTGGCAGTAATTAGAAGTTCAAATTTGTATTCAATTTCAATGGTGTACACACAGTTCCAGATAAATTGCAGTGGTCTGAAGGGATAGGTCCATTCTATGAATTGTATTTCTATGATTCAAATGCCCCTCACCCTGTACTTAAGAGCATGTTGTGTCAACTGATGGCAGGCAAAACACCAAAATAGACGATGGAAAGTAGGGTCTAAATTACAACATGTGAATGAGTTTAAGCATTTAGATAATTGACGTTAAAGGTTCAAATCTGTTTTTATTTTATATCTAGAAAATATGAAATAATTTGACAACCCTGTTTGTAAGCTTTTAAATGATATCAAACTCAACAGTTTATATTTTCCAGTGATGAAGACAATGGCTGTCTCATGGTATGGTTGGGTATGCAAAATGAGTACTTTAAACAGTTTTATCTTAATCTTTTATGTTTTGGCATTCGGGTAACCACCTCTTCCATGGGCAAACATGTATGGAAAGTTTTGTTTAAACCAAAAGGAATGCTGTCAAAAAGTGACTGAATTTAAATGGATTTACCCTACTGTGTTTCTATTTGCATTGAGGTCAAAGGTGACCAACGCCATGATACATACACAGCAGTACTGTAGATACATGTTAATAATCAATGATGTGTAGTTTTGGAAGGATGTCATCAATTTAGAGATTTTTTCAGACAGATTATTAAACACTTATTCAAATCTGGTTAGTAGTGGACAAAATTTTAATAGTATTGACTCATGTACGCTACATGACCAAATGTATGTGGAAACCTGCTCGTCAAACATCTCATTCCAAAATCAAGGGCATTAATAAGGAGTTGGTCCCCCCCTTTGCTGCTATAACAGCCTCCACTCTTCTGGGAAGGCTTTCCACTAGATGTTGGAACATTGCTGCGGGGACTTGCTTCCATTCAGCCACAAGAGCATTAGTGTGCTGACTTTGCTTACAGAGGCAGTTTGGAACTCGGTAGTTAGTGATGCAACTGAGGACAGACGATTTTACGCACTTCAGCACTGAGCTGAAGTGGCCTACCACCTCGCGACTGAGCCGTTGTTGCTCCTTGACATTTTCCCTTCACAATAACAGCAATTACAGTTGACCAGGGCCGCTCTAGCAGGAGAGAAACTTGACAAAATGACTTGTTGGAAAGGTGGCATCCTATGACAGTGCTACGTTTAAAGTCCCTGAGCTCTTCAGTAAAGCCATTCTATTGCCAATGTTTGTCTATAGAGATTGCATGGCATTGTGCTCGATTATATACGCCTGTTTGTGTCTGAAATAGTCAAATCCACTTACTTGAAGGGGCTTCCACATACTTTTGTATATATACAGTGCATTCGGAAAGTGCCAGACCCCTTATTTGATTTTTTCACCTTTATTTAACCAGGTAGGCTAGTTGAGAACAAGTTCTCATTTACAACTGCGACCTGGCCAAGATAAAGCATAGCAGTGTGAACAGACAACAACACAGAGTTACACATGGAGTAAACAATAAACAAGTCAATAACACAGTAAAAAAAAAAGAGTCTATATACATTGTGTGCAAAAGGCATGAGGAGGTAGGCGAATAATTACAATTTTGCAGATTAACACTGGAGTGATAAATGATCAGATGGTCATGTGCAGGTAGAGATACTGGTGTGCAAAAGAGCAGAAAAGTAAATAAATAAAAACAGTATGGGGATGAGGTAGGTGAAAATGGGTGGGCTATTTACCGATGGACTATGTACAGCTGCAGCGATCGGTTAGCTGCTCAGATAGCAGATGTTTAAAGTTGGTGAGGGAGATAAAAGTCTCCAACTTCAGCGATTTGTTCCAGTCACAGGCAGCAGAGAATTGGAAGGAAAGGCGGCCAAATGAGGTGTTGGCTTTAGGGATGATCAGTGAGATACACCTGCTGGAGCGCGTGCTACGGGTGGGTGTTGCCATCGTGACCAGTGAACTGAGATAAGGCGGAGCTTTATCTAGCATTGACTTGTAGATGACTTGGAGCCTGTGGGTCTGGCGACGAATATGTAGCGAGGGCCAGCCGAATACAGCATACAGTTCGCAGTGGTGGGTGGTATAAGGTGCTTTAGTAACAAAACGGATGGCACTGTGATAAACTGCATCCAGTTTGCTGAGTAGAGTATTGGAAGCTATTTTGTAGATGACATCACCGAAGTCGAGGATCGGTAGGATAGTCAGTTTTACTAGGGTAAGTTTGGCGGCGTGAGTGAAGGAGGCTTTGTTGCGGAATAGAAAGACGACTCTAGATTTGATTTTAGATTGGAGATGTTTGATAGGAGTCTGGAAGGAGAGTTTACAGTCTAGCCAGACACCTAGGTACTTATAGATGTCCACATATTCTAGGTCGGAGCCATCCAGGGTGGTGATGCTAGTCGGGCGTGCGGGTGCAGGCAGCGAACGGTTGAAAAGCATGCATTTGGTTTTACTAGCGTTTAAGAGCAGTTGGAGGCCACGGAAGGAGTGTTGTATGGCATTGAAGCTCGTTTGGAGGTTAGATAGCACAGTGTCCAAGGAAGGGCCAGAAGTATACAGAATGGTGTCGTCTGCGTAGAGGTGGATCAGGGAATCGCCCGCAGAAAGAGCAACATCATTGATATATATAGAGAAAATAGTCGGCCCGAGAATTGAACCCTGTGGCACCCCCATAGAGACTGCCAGAGGACCGGACAGCATGCCCTCCGATTTGACACACTGAACTCTGTCTGCAAAGTAGTTGGTGAACCAGGCAAGGCAGTCATTAGAAAAACCGAGGCTACTGAGTCTGCCGATAAGAATATGGTGATTGACAGAGTTGAAAGGCTTGGTCAGGTCGATGAAGACGGCTGCACAGTACTGTCTTTTATCGACCTTAACCTTTCCCACATTTTATTTAGTTACAACCTTACTCTAAAATATAACAAAATAAAATAAAATAAACTTTCCTCACCAATCTACACACAATACCCCACAATGACAAAGCAAAAACAGGTTTTTTGAATTCTTTGCAAATTTATAAAAATAAAAACGGATACCTTATTTACATAAGTATTCAAACCCTTTGCTATGAGACTTGAAATTGAGCTCAGGTATCCTGTTTCCATTGATCATCCTTGAGATGTTTCTACAACTTGATTGGAGTCCACCTGTGGTAAATTCAATTGATTGTACATGATTTGGAAAGGCACACACCTGTCTATATAAGATCCCACAGTTGACAATGCACTAGAGCAAAAACCAAGCCATGAGGTTGAAGGAATGGTAAGGAGAGCTCTGAGACAAGATTGTGTCAAAGCACAGATCTGGGGAAGGGTACCAAAACCTTTCTGCAGCCTTGAAGGTCCCCAAGAACACAGTTGTTTCCATCATTCTTAAATGGAAAAAGTTTGAAACCACCGAGACTCTTCCTAGTGCTGTCCGCCCGGCCAAACTGAGAAATCAGGGGAGAAGGGCCTTGGACAGGGAGGTGACCAAGAACCCGATGGCCACTCTGACACAGCTCCAGAGTTCCTCTGTGGAGATGGGAGAACCTTCCAGAAGGACAACCATCTCTGCAGCACTCCAACAATCTGGCCTTTATGGTAGAGTGGCCAGACGGAAGCCACTCCTCAGTAAAAGGCACAACAGCCCACTTGGAGTTTGCCAAAAAGCACCTAAAGAACTCTCAGACCATGACAAACAAGATTATCTAGTCTGATAAAACCTAGACTGAACTTTTTGCCCTGAATGCCAAGCGTCACGTCTGGAGGAAACCTGGCACAGTCCCTACCGTTTAGCATGGTGGTGGCAGAATCATGCTGTGGGGATGTTTTTCAGCAGCAGGGACTGGGAGACTAGTCAGGATCGAGGGAAAGATGAACTGAGCAAAGTACAGAGAGATCCTTGATGAAAACCTGCTCCAGAGCGCTCAGGACCCTTGGCTGGGGCGAAGGTTCACCGTCCAACAGGACAACAACCCTAAGCACACAGCCAAGACAATGCAGGAGTGGCTTTGAGACAAGTTTCTGAATGTCCTTTAGTGGCCCACCCAGAACCCGGACTTCAACCCGATCAAAGACCTGAAAATACTTGTGCAGCGACACCCCCCATCCAACCTGACAGATCTTGAGAGGCTCTGCAGAGAAGAATGGGAGAAACTCTCCAAATACAGGTGTGCCAAGCTTGTAGTGTCATACCCAAAAATACTTGAGGCTATAATCGCTGCCAAAGGTTCTTTAACAAAGTACTGAGTAAAGGGTCTGAATACCTATGTAAATGTGATATTTCAGTTTTTTCATGAATTTACAAAGATGTCAACCTGTTTTTGCTTTGTGATTTTGGGGTATTGAGTGAAAAAAAATGTTTGATCCATTTTAGAGTAAGGCTAACTTAACAAAATGTGGGAAAAGGTCAAGGGGTCTGAATACTTTCCAAATGCACTGTACCTGCATCACATGTAATCTGCTAAATTTGAACCTGGATGACATACATGATCAATCTGTCTTAACATTGAATCCTGAATCTTATCAACATTCCCTTGTCATGATTGTCTATGACCCTTTTGGCTGGACTGGGAGGAGTAGGCCTCCAAATGGCTCTGGAGCAATCCCATCATGCCCTGCTGTGGTAAGTATTCTCCGGTCAGTGATGAGCCTCTCTAATAAGCAGCTACTTATAGTCAGACTCACTGGAGCCACAGTCTGGAGGTAAAGGAGACCATTATTTGTCCTTATTACAAGCCACACACATCTCCAACATAATATCCTCCTTAAACAAAATATATTTGTCTGCCATAGCCAAATAAATAACACACGGTTGTCTATCAGTATTGTGCTTCAACAGGACAGAGATTGTCCTGTTACAAAACTCCAGCTGCACTGCTAGCCTAAACAAAGAAACTCTATTATTCTCTCTCCATTCATATCCCAGCTCTTTCTCCTCCTTTCCCATGGACTGTTATCCTTAATTTTCTTTCCAGATAAGCAATCTGTCACTGCTATGATAAAAATCGTAACCTTCATTGAATGTCATTGACAAACGTTGCTAGAAAATTGATCTGGGACTAAGGCAGCAAAAAAGAAGGACTAGAGAGGGCAAAGGTCCTCTAGTAATATCTGGAGCATGAGGTGGAGGAGGAAGAAAGGAGATAGGATCATAAGGCATAAGACGTAATTGTAATGGGTGTGTGGGAGAATTTCCTCAGAAGTATGTTATGATGACTATGTTAGAGTTTTCCCTGGCCGGATCACATGACCAGAAAAAAATCCTGACTCCACTATGACCCTTTACCTAACGTTACTCTGCTGTTCTCTAATTTTAACTCATTCCAGCACTAATTTCTGAATGTCTTGGCTATTTTTTACCATGTTTTTTCCCACCCTTAATGATCACTGACAGAGGTGTGAACATATAGGATTCCAATCTACCAGACTTGCCTCTACATCAAAGCAAAATATTCCAGGGTGCATGTGACAATGACATCATTATTTTATAGACTAACTAGCTAGACTATTAGGCCTGCACAGAAACCAAGACAGCTAGTTCTACTATAGCTTATTTATGTTGTGACTGGGGTATCTGACACATTAACTACATGTTGACATAAATAGCTAACTAATTATCAACTTAGCTAGCTAACTGTAAACAAAGGCGATTGTCATGGCTGACACAGTTAACCAGATACGAGCTAGTTAACTACCTTTACTTGATGCTAACAACTGTCTAGATGTGCTCGATACGTATGATTATCTTCCGTAATCCGTGTCTGCTTGACTTCCGATCTCAACCGCACGGCAGTGCCCTGTTGCTCCACTCCCCCACCCATCTCACCTGCCTCACCGACGGGCTGAACTCGAACTCCCCTGCCTCTTTCAGATCCAGCCAGATCATTGGCATACGGGGGACCGCCTCCATCGCGGCCAGCGACTGCACCGAGTCTGAGTTAAAGTGACTTCAATTTAAATATCACTTCAGCAGTTTTTAATTCAGTGGATTTCTATATATTGTTTCTTATCATCCCCAAACAACTGTGTCATGTCTCCCTTTACACTTCAACAGGAAACGATGGACGCTAAGGGACGTGACGCCAGAAGGAATGTTCCAGTGCGCAAATGTTTATGGGAAATGTAGTTCACTATATTAGATCAGACTACTTGTTTCACTAGATGGTTTGAATTTGAAACATCTAGCTATATTCAGTATCTTTGGTTAGTCAATAACTACATGACATAATAGTATATATTTTTTAAACTTATACTAATGTATTTTATCATCATGTTCGAGCGTGGGAACATTTGTGGAACATTTTTGCTGCACACAACATACTATTACCACTTCCGGTGTGCCTGGCCGCCATATTTGATTCTGCAAAAAATATAAATATTATGATATTTGTTTAGCTGTCTAGCAAAGTTACGAAAGTGTAATAAACACACATTCAGCGGCACACATTAGAAGAGTTGCACTTTTAGCGAACGACTTTCTAAGGTAAGCAACACTTGAAAGTCGAATCCATAGTTAGCTGTAGCTAAATAACAAACCGTGTAGAAATGCTCTGCAACTTAGCTAGCTATCTAACGTTAAGCTAACGAGCTAGCTACTTGTAAAACGAAGTCATTGACATTGTTAGATGTCTATCTAGCTAGCTATCTTGCAATGTAGCTAAATACCCCAAACGCGAAATACTATTAAGATGTTATTGATTATGTCTTGTGAAAATCAAAGCCATCTTCAGTTCTGAATGCTAGTAACTAACGTTAGCTACCTAACAATAATAGTGCGGATGTGGAAGGAGCCAGATTTGGTGCCCACTTCTTTGACATCCGTAGTTTCATATTCGACTTCCACCGGAACATAACACCAACCAAGTATCAAAGCATATAGTGTTGATTGTTACTTTATTAGATGTATTACTAGCTGACGAGAAAAGTTCAAGCCCAGCTAAATTAACTGTGCGATCATTCAGTCAGTGTTTCTTCCGCTAGCATGTGACTTGACACTTGTATTTTAGCAAAATAAATAATTTCACTTTTGCCAAGTTGATTCTTATTGCTGCCACAATTTCACATGTGTTCTGACTACGATTGCTTCACATTTACAAAAACGGAATATTTCCTAGTACTGCAATTTTTCCTTCAATACAACATCAACATTACACCAATAAAACACATTGATGCAACATGTTTCGCAGAGCATAAACAATACTATTTTGGCAGCAAAAAACATTCTCTAGACTTTTTAGCAATGCCTGGCTTATATTACTCAAGAGGGTTGTCTTACTGTTTTGACACTGTTTTGACACAAAAGCACTCTTTCTGTCTCCCAGTAGATGTCACTGGTTGACCTGGGGAAGCGGCTGCTGGAGGCTGCACGGGCAGGGCTGGATGATGATGTCAGGACCCTCATGGTTAATGGAGCTCCCTTCACCACTGATTGGGTAAGGGTCTCACTGTAGGGATACTCACATCCACTCACCTCATGTAGCCTAACACAGAGATATTGTTCCTCAGATATCTTGCGGTACATCACAAATCTACCTATGTTGCAGTGCTGGCTTCTTTCACACAATCCAGACACAGTGGTGTAGGGACTGGGTCCTCATAAACCAAACTGTGTGTTCTAGCTGGGGACATCCCCGCTCCATCTAGCGGCTCAGTACGGACACCACTCCACTGCTGAGGTGCTCCTTCGAGCAGGCGTTAGCAGGGATGCCCGGACCAAAGTGGACAGGACCCCACTCCACATGGCGGCCACGGAGGGCCACTCCAATATAGTGGAGCTGCTAGTCAGTGTAAGGGCAACCAAATGTAAAGCTGACAGTATTCAGCAGTTTATATGAAAAACATAACAGTTCTATTTTTAGTAAAGTGACTGATTATTTTATTAATGTTGAATGTTCACCACCCTCATTTTGGAATCTAGGCTACCCGTCTCACTTTCCTATCTCTTTTCCACCACTGTGGGGCGTGCTGTACTCCCTAGCAGAGCGGAGCGGACATCAACGCTAAGGACATGCTGAAGATGACAGCCCTGCACTGGGCGGCCCAGCACGGTCACAGAGAGGTGGCAGAGCTGCTGCTCAAATATGGAGCAGACGTCCACTCCCTCAGCAAGTTTGACAAGACGCCCTTTGACATTGCCATGGACACCAGCAATACTGAGCTCATGATACTGTTACAGGTGAAGGGACTGTGTGTGTGTGTTTTGTATGTATATGGCTCTGATGTTCATTTGTTTTCATGAAAATGCCCTTGTCTGTATAAGAAGGGAAGTGAACACGGGGGGGGGGGGGGGGATCTAAACACATGCAAGTATGTGTTCTTATCGCTGGTTTATGTAGCACGTGTTGAGACCCTGAAGGTTGAACTGTTGTGGGATGAACTGTCTGTTATTGTTAAATAACATCTTCAAGGTGTGTTTTGTGTATGTACACAGGATGGCATGCAGAACCAAGTGAACATGAACCCAGAGCCCCAGTTCATCATTTCCTCTGCTGGGGTCGTGAACCTCTCTGACCTCGTCAACACCACCGCCAAGTCAGGTATGGGCAACTGGAGCACTGGTTACAGTAAGTTAGGTACAAATTTAAATAGAGGTACATCAAATATAGTATAACTCACTGACATTTATAATTGATATAAATGGGGGAATCTTAGTTACCACCTGACCTCACCCAAGACACTTCTAAATACGATGACTTGATTGAGGTTTTGCATTGACTTATTATCCCAGGAGAATCTGTCTCTACCACCTCAGTCCTGGCAACACTGGCAGCCCTGGCAGAAGCCTCCGGTCCCATGGGTAACAATGCAGGTAAGTGATGTCTATGCATAACCATGAGGATAACACTACAAATTACTCTGAGCTACTCATGTTACAATTAAAAGTTAGGGCTAACACGATCTGTATTATAGTTCTTAGACTGCAATGGTAAGTAACTCTATCTTTCCCACAGGCAAATCTGAGGATGCGATCGCTGCAGATTCTGTGGACTCGGCCATTCAGCATGTAGTGGGCGATGGAGGTCAGAGGGTCATCACCATAGTGACGGACCAACACGGCAACCTGCAGCCAGCGGGACTTGGACAGCAGTTCTTTGTCACTATGCAGGGGCAGCAAAGTAAGTAGGAAACCACAGCCATATATAGCCATTTATACACTCGGTAGCCAGTTTATTAGACCCCAGCCACACCCGGACTGTTCTCTCTACTACCGCATGGCAAGCGGTATCGGAGTGCCAAGTCTAGGACTTGGCCATTTGTGAACAGCCACACCCGTTCACAAATGGTTCCTACAGACATTGAGTCACGTGGCCGTGGCTTGCTATAAAATGCAGATAGACAGGCATCGGTGCATTCAGTTAATGTTGCAGCTGTAGACTGCTAGAATGGGCAAAATGAGTGACCTATCAAATTCAAGTTTATTTGTCACGTGCGCCGAATATAACAGGTGTTGTACAACCTTACAGTGAAATGCTTACTTACAGGCTCTAACCAATAGTGCAAAAAAAAACGTGTGTGTAGGTAAGTAAAAAAATAATACAACAATACAAAGACATTTGAAAATAAGAGTAGCAAGGATATATACAGACACCGGTTAGTCAGGCTTATTGAGGTAGTATGTACATGTAGGGATGGTTAAAGTGACTATGCATATATGATGAACAGAGAGTAGCAGTAGCGTAAAAAGGGAGGGTGGTGGGACACAATGCAGAGAGCCCGGTTAGCCAATGTGCAGGAGCCCTGGTTGGTCGGGCCAATTGAGGTAGTATGTACATGAACGTATAGTTAAAGTGACTATGCAATAATGATGAACAGAGAGTAGCAGCAGGGTAAAAGAGGGGGTGGGGGGGCACACAATGCAAATAGTCCGGGTAACCATTTGGTTACCTGTTCAGGAGTCTTATGGCTTGGGGGTGAAAACTGTTGAGATGCCTTTTTGTCCTAGACTTGGCACTCCGATACTGCTTGCCATGCGGTAGTAGAGAGAACAGTCCGGGTGTGGCTGGGGTCTTTGACAATTTTTCAGGCCTTCCTCTGGCACCGCCTGGTGTAGAGGTCCTGGATGGCAGGCAGCTTTGTACCAGTGATGTACTCGGCCGTACGCACTACCCTCTGAAGTGCCTTGCGGTCGGATGCCGAGCAATTGCCGTACCAGGCAGTGATGCAACCGGTCAGGATGCTCTCGATGTTGCAGCTGTAGAACCTTTTGAGGATCTCAGGACCCATGCCAAATCTTTTTAGTTTCCTGAGGAGGAATAGGCTTTGTCGTGTCCTCTTCACGACTGTCATGGTGTGTTTGGACCATTCTAGTTTGTTGTTGATGTGGACACCAAGGACCTTGAAGCTCTCAACCTGCTCCACTACAGCCCTGTCGATGAGAATGGGGGCGTGCTCGGTGCTCCTTTTCCTGTAGTCCACAATCATCTCCTTAGTCTTGGTTACGTTGAGGGATAGGTTGTTATTCTAGCACCACCAGGCCAGGTCTCTGACCTCCTCCCTATAGGCTGTCTCGTCGTTGTCGGTGATCAGGCCTACCACTGTTGTGTCGTCTGCAAACTTAATGATTGTGTTGGAGTCTTGCCTGGCCAATCAGTCGTGGGTGAACAGGGAGTACAGGAGGGAACTGAGCACGCACCCCTGGGGAGCTCCAGTGTTGAGGATCAGCGTGGCGGATGTGTTGCTACCTACCCTCACCACCTGAGGGCGACCCATCAGGAAGTCCAGGATCCAGTTGCAGAGGGAGGTGTTTAGTCCCAGGTTCCTTAGCTTAGTGATGAGCTTTGAGGGTACTATGGTGTTGAACGCTGAGATGACCTATGCTACTTTGAGCATGATATGATTGTCGGTGCCAGGCTCACCAGTTCCAGTATTTCAGAAATGGCTTTTCCCGTGCTTTTCAAGCACAACAGTATCTAGGATTTACAGAGAATAGTGCAACAAAAAAAAACATCTAGTCAGTGGCAGTCCTGTGGGCAAAAAACGTGTTGATGAGAGAGGTCGAAGGAGAATGACAAGAATCATGCAAGCTAACAGGCAGGCCTCAAACAGGCAAATAACGGCACAGTACAACAATGGTGTGCAGAATGGCATCTCTGAACTCACAACTTGTCGATCCTTGTTACGAATGGGCTATTGCAGCAGACAACCACACTGGGTTCCACTCCTATCAGATAAAAACAAGAAAATGCCTCTTGATAGGTCCCTTGATACCAATTAAGCAACATTTGAATGCCACAACTTATAGAATCTGTGCCCTGAAGAATTCAGACTGTTCTGGAGGCAAAGGGGTGTCCGACCTGGTACTAGATGGGTGTACCCAATAAACTGGCCACTGAGTGTATATGTATTTAGTTTACATTGTGCTCATGTCAGCCTTTTTCAAGCCATTACAATGAATGCATTCATGAGCTTGTGTTTTGTTTCTGTAGTGGTGGCAGTCCCGGCTGGTCAGATCACAGAGGAGGTGGTAGAACAGGAGCCTTATCCCTCTCCGGCACGCAAGAGGAGAATAGAGCCTGCAGTCATCCTAACCAGACCCAAAGAAAAGGTCAGCAATGGTCCCCATGTTTGTTGCTTGGCATAATATTCTGAAATTGTCTCTCTCTTCTTACTGTATGTGTCCATCGTTCTCAGAAAGCGAAGTCAGGGGACAGCAGTCGGGAGCAGCTCCAGAAGCAGTTGCAGGAGGCCAACCGGAAGGCCCAGGAGTACCGCACACAGCTCCTACAGAAGGAGCAGGAGGCTGAGCAGTACCGCCTCCGACTAGAGGAGGCCATAGAGCAACAACAGAGCAACAATACAAGCAATGCTACTGGTTCTACCAGCACAGGTGTCCAGGAGGTAGAGGAGGAGGTGGTCCAAATAGAAAAACAACATGAGACATATGAGAGAGTTGTAGAGGAAGACAAAGTGGAAGGGGAGGAGGACGTCCCATTTCCGGAAGACACCATTCTGGTTAAAGTGGAGGAGGAGCTGGATTCAGGGGAGGGAGAACAGATAACAGTGGATGAGACCGAGGAAACAGAGAAGGCTTCAACTAAGGTCACAACAACCCCCAAACGGGGGAGAGGGAGGGGACGAGGACGTGGGAGGAGGCGGTAGTCGAGTGTCCCTCTGTGCTCTTGGTGTTCTCTCATGATGTCTTGTTTTATGCTTTTATATTAATATAAACATTTATTACTTGTTTGTTATTTTAGAACAATAACGTTGTACTTGTATTTGTAACTAGGTTTTGAGATTATTTTATTTACTTACAATACTTTTGAAGCCATTGGCGAGCACTTGTAAGCTAACGCTGAGCCATGTGGGAGGAGTTAAGGATGCAGATGGCTCCACAGTGTACAAACCATTCTGTAAATTTATAGAAAGTAAGAAAAGGTATGTTTGCATAGGAGTGTAAATACTGCAATGTGGGTTTGATTGCACTGCATTCATTCTCCTAAGAATAAGGTTTGCAACACATTCTAAATAGGATATTCAATCCACAGCATTTCTGGTTCCTGTCATCAGCGTCATGTTTAAAATGGTAGAATCAAGTTAGCTCAAGTGTATAGTGCTAACTGAGAAAATGTATCTGATTCTTCCGAAAAGGTTGTCCAAGGCTGGCTAAGTTGTAGTTATTTGCGTACCTCAATGTGTGAGTGTTTGCGCATGTGTGGATGAGGTCGATGTGTGAAATATCAGTGTTTCTTTGGTAGTTGGCCAGCTTTCTTAAATCTCAGTCTTAAATATCCTCTTTTAGTACTATTTTAGTTGCAGACCACTCAGACATTAAGATACTGTAGGTTTTCATTTTTTGTTCCAAGTAATGTTAGATTTTAGAGTTAATGTGTAAGTCACTGTTATTCTTAAGCTCTTATTTTTGTTCCTTTTGTCATTTTAAAGCATTACACTCTATAGACCAGCGTCTGTCAATAGACATTGATCTGTCATCACAGTCCAGTTTAAACTAATACTCTCAGAAAAATATTGTTTACATATGCTCTCTTTGATGGCTAGTTAGTTTGGCACTATGTTCTGCTATGTGTTTTTATAATGTTCATAAAGAAACACTATCAGGGGTTATCTTCCAGTTGGTTAGGAGAAAAATAAATAAACATTTTGGTACAAAATAATGTTAGTGAGAAAATGTTGGATTGTTTTTTATGTGGAATACCCCTTTCTTAACAAATGTATTTTTAGAATTCAATAAATAAGCACGTATTGTTATTCTATCCATGCATGTTACTTGTCCTTTTTGATTATTTATTATATGACTATTGTTCATCGACAAACAATGCATCTACATACACTGAGTGTGCAAAACATTAGGAACACTTGCTCTTTCCATGACAGACTGACCAGGTGAATCCAGGTAAAAGCTATGATCCCTTATTGATGCCACTTCTTAAATCCATTTCAATCCGTGTAGATGAATGGGAGGAAACAGGTTAAATAATGATTTTTATGCCTTGAGACATGGATTGTGAATGTGTCCCATTCAGAGGATGAATGGTCAAGACAAAAGATTTAAGTGCCCTTTGAACGGGGCATGGTAGTAGGTTCCCATGTGTATCAAGAATGGTCTACCACCCAAAGGACATCCAGCCAACTTGACAAAACTGTAGGAAATATTGGGGTCAACATGGGCCAGCATCCTTGTGGAACGCTTTCGACACCTTGTACAGTCCATGCCCCGAAAGGGGTATGCAACTCAATATTAAGGTGTTCCTAATGTTTTGTACACTCCATGTATACCTGCAGGCATATAAAACAATCTAAATCTTATGTGTTTTGAATTAGTCCTGACGGAGTAGCTTTAATGAGGTTCACCATATAGCTTCTGTAAGTAATTATTAGAACGGAGCATTTCTTTCTTGCCTCGTTGAACCTGAGTTTTTTTTTATTTCATATTTTCTCTTGAGGAAACTTGAATAAATTAATCTAACTTTACTTCTATTTATAGCATGCATTTCACAATGATGTCCCTGGTGACCAATCAGGAAAATTACAAGCAATTGTTTTAAGTGCTTAGCTGTACATGAACAGTATCTATTCTGTTAAAACAGCTGTGATGGTTTCAGCAATGTACCATAGTACATCGGTGTCTCTTCCCGAGAAAACTGTTTACAGACCATTAAATAAACTTGAATAGATTACAGCAGAAAAACTAAAAAGGCCCCTTTTGGGAATGAAATGAAGTCAGTGCATATAAAGTTGAAGTCAGAAGTTTACATACACCTTAGCCAAATACATTTAAACTCAGTTTTTCACAATTCCTGACATTTAATCCAAGTAAGAATTCCCTGTCTTAGGTCAGTTAGGATCACCACTTTATTTTTAGAATGTGAAATGTCTGAAATGAATAATAGTAGAGAGAATTATTTATTTCAGCTTTTATTTCTTTCATCACATTTCCAGTGGGTAAGAAGTTTACATACACTCAATTAGTATTTGCTAGCATTGCCTTTAAATTGTTTAACTTGGGTCAAACGTTTCGGGTAGCCTTCCACAAGCTTCCCACAATAAGTTTGGTGAATTTTAGCCCATTCCTCCTGACAGAGCTGGTATAATTAGTCAGGTTTGCAGGCCTCCTTGCTCGCACACACTTTTTTCAATTTTCTGTTGGATTGAGTTCAGGGCTTTGTGATTGCCACTCCAATACCTTGACTTTGTTATCCTTAAGCCATTTTGCCACAACTTTGTAAGTATGCTTGGGGTCATTGTCCATTTGGAAGACCCATTTGCGACCAAGCTTTAACTTCCTGACGGATGTCTTGAGATGTTGCTTCAATATATCCACATAATTGTTCTCCCTCATGATGCCATCTATTTTGTGAAGTGCACCAGTCCCTCCTGCAGCAAAGCACCCCACAACATGATGTTGCCACCCCCGTGCTTCACGGTTGGGATGGTGTTCTTCGGCTTGAAAGCATCCCCCCTTTTCCTCCAAACATAATGATGGTCATTATGGCCAAACAGTTCTATTTTTGTTTCATCAGACCAGAGGACATTTCTCCACAAAGTACGATCTTTGTCCCCATGTACAGTTGCAAACCGTAGTCTGGCTTTTTTATGGCGGTTTTGGAGCAGTGGATTCTTCCTTGCTGAGCGGCCTTTCAGGTTATGTCGATATAGGACTTGTTTTACTTTGGATATAGATACTTTTGTACCTGTTTCCTCCAGCATCTTCACAAGGTCCTTTGCTGTTGTTCTGAGATTGATTTTCACTTTTCGCACCAAAGTACATTCATCTCTAGGAGACAGAACGTGTCTCCTTCCTGAGCGGTATGAGGGCTGCGTGGTCCCATGGTGTTTATACTTGCTTACTATTGTTTGTACAGATGAAGGTGGTACCTTCAGGCATTTGGAAATTGCTCACAAGGATGAACCAGACTTGTGGTGGCCTTGGCTGATTTATTTTGATTTTCCCATGATGTCAAGCAAAGAGGCACTGAGTTTGAAGGTAGGCCCTGAAATACATCCACAGGTACACCTCCAATTGACTCAAATTATGTCAATTAGCCTATCAGAAGCTTCTAAAGCCATGACACCATTTTCTGGAATTTTCCAAGCTGTTTAAAGGCACAGTCAACTTAGTGTATGTAAACTTTTGACCCACTGGAATTGCGATACAGTGAATTATAAGTGAAATAATCTGCCTGTAAACAATTGTTGGAAAAATGACTTGTGTCATGCACAAAGTAGATGTCCTAACCGACTTGCCAAAACTATAGTTTGTTAACAAGAAATTTGTAGAGTGGTTGAAAAACAAGTTTTAATGACTCCAACCTAAGTGTATGTAAACTTCCGACTTCAACTGTATGTAAAGTGGCTGAGTGTGTGTCGTAGACCTTAAAGAGCCAATGAACACACCGATTGGTGTATGGGAGGGGGAAACTGAAAATTAGTTGTCATTGGCAGAGGTTTGGAACTCTCTTTCTTATTGATCTATTAACTAATTAACCGCATGGTGATGTCACCATGGAAGGCCAAAACTCCATCCCACTGACAGGCTGACATTTCCTGCATCTTTCAAACAGCTCATACAATGAAAGTGCCCTTAACATAATTTTCATAATTTCATAATATTATTCCAATCTTATAGTGTGTAAATATACAGTGGGTTCTGAAATTATTGACAACTTTGATAAAGATGAGCAAAAATGAAAGTACAGTGCCTTGCGAAAGTATTCGGCCCCCTTGAACTTTGCAACCTTTTGCCACATTTCAGGCTTCAAACATAAAGATATAAAACTGTATTTTTTTGTGAAGAATCAACAACAAGTGGGACACAATCATGAAGTGGAACGACATTTATTAGATATTTCAAACTTTTTTAACAAGTCAAAAACTGAAAAATTGGGCGTGCAAAATTATTCAGCCCCTTTACTTTCAGTGCAGCAATCTCTCTCCAGAAGTTCAGTGAGGATCTCTGAATGATCCAATGTTGACCTAAATGACTAATGATGATAAATACAATCCACCTGTGTGTAATCAAGTCTCCGTATAAATGCACCTGCACTGTGATAGTCTCAGAGGTCCGTCAAAAGCGCAGAGCATCATGAAGAACAAGGAACACACCAGGCAGGTCCGAGATACTGTTGTGAAGATGTTTAAAGCCGGATTTGGATACAAAAATATTTCCCAAGCTTTAAACATCCCAAGGAGCACTGTGCAAGCGATAATATTGAAATGGAAGGAGTATCAGACCACTGCAAATCTACCAAGACCTGGCCGTCCCTCTAAACTTTCAGCTCATACAAGGAGAAGACTGATCAGAGATGCAGCCAAGAGGCCCATGATCACTCTGGATGAACTGCAGAGATCCACAGCTGAGGTGGGAGACTCTGTCCATAGGACAACAATCAGTCGTATATTGCACAAATCTGGCCTTTATGGAAGAGTGGCAAGAAGAAAGCCATTTCTTAAAGATATCCATAAAAAGTGTCGTTTAAAGTTTGCCACAAGCCACCTGGGAGACACACCAAACATGTGGAAGAAGGTGCTCTGGTCAGATGAAACTAAAATTGAACTTTTTGGCAACAATGCAAGACGTTATGTTTGGCGTAAAAGCAACACAGCTCATTACACTGAACACACCATCCCCACTGTCAAACATGGTGGTGGCAGCATCATGGTTTGGGCCTGCTTTTCTTCAGCAGGGACAGGGAAGATGGTTAAAATTGATGGGAAGATGGATGGAGCCAAATACAGGACCATTCTGAAAGAAAACCTGATGGAGTCTGCAAAAGACCTGAGACTGGGACGGAGATTTGTCTTTCAACAAGACAATGATCCAAAACATAAAGCAAAATCTACAATGGAATGGTTCAAAAATAAACATATCCAGGTGTTAGAATGGCCAAGTCAAAGTCCAGACCTGAATCCAATCGAGAATCTGTGGAAAGAACTGAAAACTGCTGTTCACAAATGCTCTCCATCCAACCTCACTGAGCTCGAGCTGTTTTGCAAGGAGGAATGGGAAAAAAATTCAGTCTCTCTATGTGCAAAACTGATAGAGACATACCCCAAGCGACTTACAGCTGTAATCGCAGCAAAAGGTGGCGCTACAAAGTATTAACTTAAGGGGGCTGAATAATTTTGCACGCCCAATTTTTCAGTTTTTAATTTGTTCAAAAAGTTTGAAATATCCAATAAATGTCGTTCCACTTCATGATTGTGTCCCACTTGTTGATTCTTCACAAAAAAATACAGTTTTATATCTTTATGTTTGAAGCCTGAAATGTGGCAAAAGGTCGCAAAGTTCAAGGGGGCCGAATACTTTCGCAAGGCACTGTAACTCAATATTTGAATTATTTATTTTATACACTAATTTTTGCTAATTTTTATCAAGTGCGTCAATGATTTTTGACTGCACTGTGCCTTTAAAATGCTCATGTAATTAATGGGTACATTTATCAGTTATTGATAATTGATAGTTATTGATCACCACAGTTTATGTCCTTAACATGTGCAGAGAACGTCAAATTACTGTAGTAGACTGTGAATATGGGAATGGAATGCCTGCTTCTAGCAGGAAGACACACAAAGGGTTTGTATCCATGTTCCAATGTTAGTGTATGTGTATCTTTGAAAAACAGAAGTGTTGTCAATATCAAAAATAGATTATATGAATTACCGAAGACCTCTACAGCTTTTTTGAAAGATATGTAACAGCATTGTACTAAATGGCACAATAACAATTGCTTATTGCTTTACACAAGCGTTTTAATATTTCACAAAATGATTGTACATAAATGTTTTTAGATGTAATATTAAATAGGTTCCCCATCACTGTCTGTTTATACGATAATTATATATATCAAGGCACCCCATTTGTGTGTCACAGTGAATTGTTATTCTGCATGGTATTGGATCCGTCTCGGTCGAAAGAGCAGCCCTTGCCTGCGGCTGGAGCAATAGCAGGTGTGTCTATTGGCCTGATGAGAGCCAGACAAAGCGCTTGGGTTCACACAAATGATACAGATGGCTGCAAGCTACCCCTGCCACAAACTGAGAATGTGTTAAAGAGAAAGTGTTAATGTTTTTACCCGTATCATGAGCTTGGAGAGGGCATAATAAAAAATAATGATGTTTTTTTCCCTTAACTTTTCATCTGATGTTTGACTTCTTAAAACAAGAAACTAAAAAGGCAATGCATCGTAATTACTTTTATTATGAAAGGAAAGAGGCTCAAGGCAAGCATAATACATGTTCAAAAGAAGGCTCAAACGTTGACAGTGAATACTGTACTGTACCAACTAAATAACAGCAGCATCAACATGCGTAAAGCACCCAACATGCTTGGAGGGGAAACTTTGCATAAACATGCAAAGACACTTGTGCACAGAAAGGTACCACTAAACTGATACATTGTGATAGGAAAAGGCCACAGTATATCACAAGAACATCACATGTCAAAGTGTGAAAGCACACTCATTTGGTAGGTGTATGACATCTGCTTGAAGTGCATAACATATTTTTCTGTCATCTATTGACTATCTGTAAACATGCTACTCTATAAGGCGTACAGTTAAGTAGTTGCCCAAAGAAAGAGCCACAGACATTGTCCATAAAGGGATCGTCCAAGGTGTGATAATCTGTTCAGATGTAGCACACTGCTAACATGCCATCTGTAGGCAGTGATATGCTTTATTTTATTTCAGATATGAAAAGGATATTACATAGAACTATAGCAAGATGTTATCTACGACAGAACTACTGGAATGAATCTTTCGACTCATCCAGATGTTCATAATTAGGCACAAGTTACGGCACAGTAAACATTTCAATAAACCTCATTTGGTCATTTAGATTTATGACTCTGGATCCTTTACATTAAAAGTGATTTGTCATTTTTTTGATTGCAGACATTGAATAGTTAACACTTATCCCACTGCTGACATCAAACATCTAAGGCCCATTGAAGCCTCCCGAAAAACAATGAAGTCTCTTTAAAGGATACTTTGAAACATTGTCTACCTCTCTTTCCACGATGGCAAGAAAACAAAGAACCTGGGTGACAAAGATATGGATATCAATGTTATGTTATAGGCTGGCTGATGTTAAAGGAAATATCTCTCTTCCAATTTCAAAAAGTATCAACCAGCTCAATGAGGGTCAGGGTCTTTGTGAGTGCACAAGGCGCTGGTTGGCATAAATGTAACTACATTTGTTTTTTCTGTGTAAGTGTATTTTTGTTTGAGCGATGCTTGATTGATTGTTTGTGCATTTTGTACCTTGGCCAAAGTGGACAATTGAAGTCAAAAATTCCACAGGATACACTGTTTATATACTGAGGACCTTGCCGCAAACAAGCAACTTTATAGCTTCAAGCAGCATTCAAATGTTTTCCTTGTTCTTACATGGAGTTTTATTCCTTTACTACTACAAGTACACAATTGAAATGTAGGCCTATTTGCAGGAGGAACTGTTGCATAGAGCACCTGTAGCCCTTTCCTGCAGTCAAATGACCAAAAGTGGTCTCATGGGTGGAATGTTATTAATATTTCTCATAGTTTCATAATTAATAAACATCCAGTGTTGCTATGTCAAACAGTTGTGTTATATTTCAGTATTCTGTGATGTATATAAAATGTAATATTGGGATGCAAACTCAAAATGTAATACATTTCAACTATATATCTGACTTGGTAAAATTGTCTTATTTTTTTAAACCCATAACCATGTGCATAAGGTGTATACATTTCTTCTGAGTAGATTTGTTTAAGACTACTAAGAAACACTGTGTGACCCTAGTTTAGCCCACCGCAGTAAAGGGTTAAGGGGATGGGGTAGTGAAATAATGCAATAGTAGTGGCAACGAGTTAGCCTGGAGTGTGTCTTCGGGAGTTAGATATGATAGCAGGTACCTTAGATGATGCCTATAGTGTTAGGCATTTGGTAGAAGTGTTGGCCATTTGGTAGAAGATGTTCCTTATAAGTGATTCCATATGAAACCAGAACAAATAAAATACCATGATTTAGGGATTTTCGCAACATTTAATCCATAGAATGGTCCTTTGGAGGAAAGCATAACTGAGAATTACTAAATCAAAGTTGCCATATTATGGCATTTTTGCCTTACCCAGGCCTCCTGTAAGACTCCACAATCTTTCCTCTGTAGATGCTAAAAAGCTAAAATTGGTGTCATATTAAACTTTAACGCTTGCTCTGTAATATGAGTAGTATTATGATTTCAATAACATTTTTGTACATTCATATATATTTATATAATATTATAATATTTATATTATATAATATTTATATAATATATTAATATTTAAAAATACAAACATGAATATTGAAAATGTTTCAATATATTGTTGAACATAATATACTCTAGGGGCATATCAAAGTTCCATGGTGGGATCTCTGCTAGTTTTAATTTTATTGACCGTTTCATATTGAGAAATTGGCACAGCAGGCAATGTAACCAATCACAGCCCTCCTTTTACTTGCATCATTGCACATCATGCACATTTAAGGACTCCTGGGAAAGGCCAAAATGTCATAAATATGACAACTTAGATAAATTATTTCTCAATTATGCTTTTAGATACAAATGTCAAATATATGTCAAATATATGTCAACAATCTTTCTTACAAAGGACCATTCTATGGATAAAATCTTTTTTTTTATCTGCAAAATTATGTCCTTTTTTGTCCTGGTTTCATATGGAATCACTCGTATGTGTTGTCATTAGGGTAATAAGGGCTGGCAATTACTGCTTATGACTGCAGTAATTGGTGAAGCAATTGATACAACATGTTACAATAGAGCAGACAAAGAAAGGTTTTAGGTGATGCATGCTCGAAGGCTGCTTCTAATCCAAAGGTGCCACTGGTGGTTTGGCACCAGCAGTCATACAGCATGTGGTCCTTGGGCAAAATGGATAAACAAAGTTGCTCCTCGAGCATTGCAATATTTGACAGTGCTTCAGTGTCAAGGGAGCTCCTTCTCCACACGGAGAAGGACACTGCAATACAGTGTCGAGGGAGCTCCTTAGGTCCTCCTTAGACAATGCGGTAGTCAAACGTGTCCTTCTCCGTGTGGTCTGTCCAGTTGGAGGAGGGCATGCTGCGGTATGGGTCCAGCAGGATGCGGAAGCAGCGCACGATGAGCAAGGCCAGGGCGATGAAGAGGAGGAGGACGAAGACAAAGGCAGCCTTCCCCTCAGCCATCCTGGACCCCTCATCCATTTCGTCACTGCTCCTCCTGCCTTCCTCAGATAATCACTTTCAGATGTGGTAAGATACTGGAGCACTGGTGGCTCCTGTAGTGAAAGCCAAACCAATCAAATATGAGTAAATGCAATGTATATAATCAGTGGCTACCTGTCATTCAGGGCAGGTGGGGCTTGCCTGTTTTGCATGTTATTTTGGCATTAATACGTGTCACATATCAGTTTGCAAATAATGCAACAAAAAATATATAATTGAGTTAATTAAGCCGCATACAAACATGGTCTCTTTTTTGTTTTCTTGAGTAAGGCAGCTCCAAAATGCAGGTGTTTCAGCTTAGCTTAGTGCTTTCTGTGGTGGTGGGGCAAACCAGCAGAAAATATGGAGCATTGTGCCGTGATTGGCTCAGTGTTCTGTCACTCATGGGGACACTACGTCACCACCAAGTCTAAGGGTACATAGAGTTACATTAGAAGTGACCATCCAAGAATGCTCAAGGTCATTGGCCACAGATAAAATGACATCAAGTCCCGTTATACAGTAGCTTTAATGAACTGATCAGGTCAACATCATACTTTCAAAATATTAGCTAGCAGTCATCATCATGAATCAAGTCGACAATCTACTGGCAAATCCTTTTCAATCCTTGTCATATGAAGAGAAATAATGAAGAGAAATTATAGATAGAATGCATCGGTGCTCATCGCCCATCGCCCATTGGACATAAACATTACAGAACAAGTTGAAAATCGCAAATTCAACAATGAGTGGTTTGGAAGGAATCAGCGGCTAACTAGAAGTACTGCAAAGCAATCATTAGCCTGCAATTCATTGGAGTGGCTGTGGCTGTGTGGTCCCAAGTCTAAGATTAAGGGTCTCTTTTCCTAGTTTAAAATTATAAACATTTAAAATTGGCCATGCTGTTAATGAAGCAAGATTTGTGCCGTGCTCAAAACAACTGTTAACTCAGAACTGCAAAATCTGACTTTAGTGAGTACAAGACAATTGGGAACTCGGGTAAAATACGTTTTTAACTTTCATCCAACTCGGAATTGTAAATCCGGAATTTGAGCCTCTATCTAGAGCTACAACCTTAAAATCACAGACATCAACAAGATTCAACCATTTTTTCCCCCCCAGGGTTTCCAGTTGTCTTGAAAGCACAATAAATCCAGAGGATGCCAGACTTTGATGACAAAATTGTTCAAGTGAGCACATCACAAGGTGAGTCCAAAAATGTCTTGTATGATGCTGCATAAATTATTTAATATGCCAGGGAGACAGTATTACTTTCCTTGCTACAGTATACATATGTGTATGTTGTGTAGTAAGCTGTTAGTAGCCCATATGCCAATACTTTGGTCTATTTTTCACCTCTTAATTTCACCCGACCAAGATTTAAATGCTTTGAATAGTTCAGGCTCCAAGCAGCAACACTGTTAGAATGTTTTGCTCTCTCGATTGTGAGCTTTAAGAGGCTCTTTTGGGCTGGATTTAGGCCTCATGGTTCTGTAAGCATTAAGCGTTGTCACAGAGATTGAGAACGTCACCTGGGAGGGGATGACAGGCAAAGCCGGTAGTGTTATGTGATGGCTTATGGTGAGGATGAAGACGAAAGAGCCCGTTGTTCTAGACATATCTCTGCCAGTGACTCTCGGGAGAGAAGCCTTCAACCCTGCTTCTCTGTGACGGGCAGAGGATGAACATCTTGTAATCCATCACACTTAGGACTCAAGAATGATATTTCACCCTGCTGACTTATTGTGTTGCTAGAGGAAAGTGACAGATGATGTGGCAGTAAGCACAGCTGAAGGAAAAGGAACCAAAACGAATGTCTGGTTTACGGTAAACAAAAATTCAGTCTGATGTGTATCGATATTAGTTAATACAATATAATTGTTGATGAATTGAAGCTAATATCCATCTAATATCTAATATCCATCTATGATTAAATTAATAATTTAGACTACAAAAAAGAGAGAACATGTTTAAGCAGTGCTTTTGATATAGGCTACCTTCTTCAGTTCTTTAATTCTGTCCCTTCAAGGTACTATTGTTGAGCAATTAAGTCTAGCAACCGCATTTTTAGGCAATATAAAATCAAGTCTCCTCACATTTACTTGACCATTTTGCATTGTCCTCGGTTACAAAAAAAAATCAGGGAGGCAGTTGACACATTAAAGAATATGATTGTTCATGCCTGTGTAGACATGAACAGAGTTGACTATCAAAGTGGCAAGAGAATGAGTTTTGGTATGATTTATGACTTACTATTCAATTCAACAGCTGACTTCTAGTGTCATTTTGTAGGGTGGGCTGTGAACAGCATTAATTAAATATATATTTTTATTAGTCAAACTGGAGAGAATAATAGTATGGTATGATGGATTCCATACGTTTGTTATTGATTCTACAGTGTCAGAATGCATATTCTAGGCTATATCTCATAACAAACACATATTTGCCTGGGATCGACTGACTTCTGAAATAATGTGACAGAATGGCACGTGTTGCGCATTGACAAGCCACACCATTTTGAAAATAGAAAACAAGCTATTTTTAGAAAACAGGACACACCCTTAAATAAATGTTTATTTTAATATGTTTTATAAGAGTTTATAGACTATTAGAATTATTTTCTGATAGAGTGTTATTGTATCAGGGCAACATTGGGAAAATAAAAGGAAAATTCAAGGCATTCTCTCGCCTGTGCGCAGGTGCCAAAATGACACAAAAATAGGTTTTTCTCTGTCACTCAATGAGCAGCATGGCATTGAAACGCTAAAATAAATGACCAAAACATGATTTAAAATAATTAATGTATTAGGCCTACTTTAGACTAGCGAGAAGATGGCGTGACGCTTACCTGTTGTATCAGAAGAGCGCGGGAAATTCCGTCAGCGCGCGCACCAAAGGCAATACATTTATGAATAGCCACATATTTTTCAGTATTTTGCGAGAAAAACAAAAACAAGCATTTTATCTAAACATACCCTGCTCTCCATTTTCAATCTCTTTCTTTCAAGCTGTTAATATTTCTGCCTGCTCATCCACCCAGAGCTTTTGTCGTCCCCCTCACTCACTCCCACCAAAGTGATGTAGTAGGCTATCTCGTTGCCAGTGGCAACCTGTTGCCATAGTAATCCATCCTTACAGGTGTAAGTGCACGAGAGAAAGCAAGGTGTGGTTCTGTCTGTGTGTTTCATGACATAGCAAATTGACAAGCTTCTGTTTGAGACGTACGAATAATTGGTTCTTCCACAACCTTATTGTTAGATAATTGTAAAATGTGCAGATTATCTCTACAAATAGAGAGATACATCGAAAACACTTAATTCTGGCGTTTGATATATTTTTTTTTTAACTTCGCTGCAAGAAACATGTAGAGAACCCTTGCACAGACTAGTATCTTGGTTTTGACTCATATCCCATTCCCCGAGTCCCCCGATAGTCCAGGCTACCAAACTATTGCCCAATACCCAAATGATTTTTCATAAATAAACAATGATGACCATGCAAGTCAGTTTCTCAATGGTCTCAATGGTCTGTGAGTAATAGGCTATATTAGACTGGTAAAATGTGATTGAATTACTTGATTCATAATATAAGCAGACCAATACTGTTTTGGGTCACAGAGAGTGGGTTATTTGACCTCAGTGTTCGATGAGCATGATTTGCTCTGAGCCAGACGTCAAGCAGTTAGTCTTCCACATTTAAGAATGATGGGTCAGACTGCTTGAAAAAAACAAATCCACGTTGAAGTTGTTCACTAATCTAAAACTCACTGATGGGCCTGGCATACAAAGCCCCACAGAGCTCTCTGGTGGTTATTTTGTGCATTGCAGTTTAAAGCACACAACGGTGACGTACGCTGAATGTATAAAACAGGAACCCTTGCTCTTTACATGACATATACTGACCAGGTGAATCCAGGTGAAAGCTATGATCCCCTATTGATCTCAACTATTAAATCCACTTCAATCAGTGTAGGAGGAAGGCAAGGAGACAGGTCAAATAAGGATTTTTAAACGTTGAGACATGGATTGTGTATGTGTGCCATTCAGAGGGTGAATGGGCAAGACAAAATATTTAAGCGCCTTTGAACGGGGTATGGTAGTAAGTTCCAGGTGCACCGGTTTGAGTGTGTCAGGAACTGCAACACTGCTGGGTTTTTCACGCTCAACAGTTTCCCTTGTGTATCAAGAATGGTCCACCACACAAAGGACATCCAGCCAACTTGACAAAACTGTGGGAGGCATTGGAGTCAACAATGGGACAACATCCCTGTGGAACACTTTCAACACTTTGTAGAGTCCATGCCAGATGAATTGAGGCTGTTCTGACTGCAAAAGGGGATGCAACTCAATATTAGGAAGGTGTTCCTAATGTTTTGTACACTCAGTGTATAAGAATATACTGTATAACCTGGTATTGAGCCTCAGGCGTTTAGTTACCGGACAGCGATGGGCCGATACCAGTGCTGCCATTGGCTCAAAGGGAAGCTGAATCTCATTCATCTACACCCTCACTGCATGCAGGCTATTATTATGCAAAAACAATACACGTCTAGGCAAACAATAGTTTATGTGCAAGTAAGAATCAAAGATTTACTCATTTGTTGATTCCTATGGAAGTTCCACTGGTAACACTTCTGTAGCCGCTGACTGTTTCTTGCTTTCTTTCCAATAGAGAACTGAAAACACAGTCTTTGATTAGCTACCCTCCTAATTAGGAGACATTTTCACTTCATGTTCTTTTATGGAAATGAATTGAAATGAACACCGTTCATATCAAACACCATTTGCATAGTTCACTCAAGAAGCTATATACTCAAGAAGCTGGCTACATTTGACCATAACACTTTAGTTCACACACCAAAATCAAACCCATATGAATTTACATTTGAAAGAGGAGCATAAATATATTTTACCCAGGGGGTATGTGGTTACAGAACAGATGAAACAATATTCAAACATGCACTCACACCATCCCTTGATATGCTTTTCATGTTGGCTACATAGTTCAGAGCTTTTAAGTCACATTTCTACTGATAAATGAGTGGGCACATGTGCATACACATACCCTTTCATGTGAAACACACAAACCACAGGAGGCTGCTGAGGGGAGGATGGCTCATAACGGCTGGATTCAAGTGAATGGAATGGTATCATACATGTTTTTGATGAGTTCAATACCATTCCATTGATTCCGTGCCAGCCGTTACTATGAGCCCATCCTCCCCAATTAGTTTTTTTTAATCCTTTTGGTGCAATTTTCACAAGTATGTGGTACATTTTTACAACTCTTAGTACAAAACTCAAAATAGATCATCAAAAAGGCAGTCGTTTCAAATCTCTAAGCACATTTTCAATTGACTAAGGCCTAGATTTGATTAGATCAAGTGTCAACTGGCAATAGCCGACACCCACATAGCTGATATTTTGGTTGTGTCATAGCTGATGTTTTGGCTGTGTCGGAGGTGTAACTGCATTGGAGATGTCAAAACCTGTGAGCAACTCCTCTTGATCAGTCACAAAGTCGTAGGACTACCCCTCCCGGCTGACATCTGATTGAACAACAACACACAAAATCATAGTCACTTTTTCACCAAACTATCAGTGTTTCAGAAATACAGTGGGGCAAAAAAGTATTTAGTCAGCCACCAATTGTGCAAGTTCTCCCACTTAAAAAGTTGAGAGGCCTGTAATTTTCATCATAGGTACTTTTCAACTATGACAGACAAAATGAGAAAAACAAATCCAGAAAATCACATTGTAGGATTTTTAATGAATTTATTTGCAAATTATGGTGGAAAATAAGTATTTGGTCAATAACAAAAGTTTATCTCAATACTTTGTTATATACCCTTTGTTGGCAATGACAGAGGTCAAACGTTTTCTGTAAGTCTTCACAAGGTTTTCACACACTGTTGCTGGTATTAAGGCCCATTCCTCCATGCAGATCTCCTCTAGAGCAGTGATGTTTTGGGGCTGTTGCTGGGCAACACGGACTTTCAACTCCCTCCAAAGATTTTCTATGGGGTTGAGATCTGGAGACTGGCTAGGCCACTCCAGGACCTTGAAATGCTTCTTACAAACCCACTCCTTCGTTGCCCGGGCGGTGTGTTTGGGATCATTGTCATGCTGAAAGACCCAGCCACGTTTCATCTTCAATGCCCTTGCTGATGGAAGGAGGTTTTCACTCAAAATCTCACGATACATGGCCCCATTCATTTTTTCCTTTCCACGGATCAGTCGTCCTGGTCCCTTTGCAGAAAAACAGCCCCAAAGCATGATGTTTCCACCCCCATGCTTCACAGTAGGTATGGTGTTCTTTGGATGCAACTCAGCATTCTTTGTCCTCCAAACACGACGAGTTGAGTTTTTACCAAAAAGTTATATTTTGGTTTCATCTGACCATATGACATTCTCCCAATCTTCTTCTGGATCATCCAAATGCTCTCTAGCAAACTTCAGACGGGCCTGGACATGTACTGGCTTAAGCAGGGGGACACGTCTGGCACTGCAGGATTTGAGTCCCTGGCGGCGTAGTGTGTTACTGATGGTAGGCTTTGTTACTTTGGTCCCAGCTCTCTGCAGGTCATTCACTAGGTCCCCCCGTGTGGTTCTGGGAGCCCCAGATCGAGGGAGATTATCAGTGGTCTTGTATGTCTTCCATTTCCTAATAATTGCTCCCACGGTTGATTTCTTCAAACCAAGCTGCTTACCTATTGCAGATTCAGTCTTCCCAGCCTGGTGCAGGTCTACAATTTTGTTTCTGGAGTCCTTTGACAGCTCTTTGGTCTTGGCCATAGTGGAGTTTGGAGTGTGACTGTTTGAGGTTGTGGACAGGTGTCTTTTATACTGGAGGACAGAGGAGCCTCTTAAAGAAGAAGTTACAGGTCTGTGAGAGTCAGAAATCTTGCTTGTTTGTAGGTGACCAAATACTTATTTTCCACCATAATTTGCAAATAAATTCATAAAAAATTCTACAATGTGATTTTCTGGATTTTTCTTTCTCATTTTGTCTGTCATAGTTGAAGTGTACCTATGATGAAAATTACAGGCCTCGCTCATCTTTTTAAGTGAGAGAACTTGCACAATTGGTGGCTGACTAAATACTTTTTTGCCCCACTGTACATGTTTCACATTTATATGAGCAACACATGTTCATATAAAGTAATTGCCTTTTACAATGCAAATCTCACATTACTTTTGACATGATTTTACTTCATCCGACTGCTCTTTATTGATGATCACTTAAACGTTTGGTGAACCTATAGATTTGACATGTCAACTGGTTTGTCTACTGCAGATTTTGAGAACGACATCATGAAAATGTATGTCGATAAAGTAGAAACATAAAAAGTTTGATATGTACTCTAATCAACTATTATAGGCTAAAGGGTGACTTGTGATTTTACTTCAGAGTAAGTTTTCAAAAAATGATATTGACAAGATCATAGATGTACTGTATGCAACAAATCCAATCAAATTAAACTTTATTGTTCGTGTATACAGATTAGCAGATGTTACAGCAGGGTGCAGCAAAATGTTTGTGTTTCTAGCTCCTACAGTGCATTAATACAATATCAATACGCAATTCAGTACTGTATACCGGAATATAAACCATTTAAGTACAAGACACTTTTATCCAAAGTGACAACAGTCCACACATTTTGGTATTTGACCCCAGTGGGAATCGAACCCACTGCTCTGGTGTTGCTAATGACGTGCTCTTATGAACTGAGACACGTACAGGACCACTACAATACATACGTACAATACTGTAAAATACAACATACGATTACAATTCAGGTGGAAGAAGTATGACTTCCATCCACATGAGCGTACCACTCTCCTTCAGGCCATGCATGATGAGGATGCAATGATTTCAATCCAGACCAGTCAGGCTTGGATTAGCCATGCCAAAAGGTTTTTCCCCAAGTACATTTACTGTGATGTTGATGAGAATCTATGAACCTATGGAAAAAAATGCTCAAAACATGCTTGATGCAATGGTGCCTGCTAAACATTGCTTCTTTAATTTATTTAATTTGATTACATTGTGAAAGTTGTCTTGAATGATGACACCTTTGATCACACATGGGACAGAAATGATGTAAATGTGATGTTAAGTCAATTTTAATGGGTAGTGCAAGTGTTTTGCCAAATGTGAAAAAGTGTCATGTACTGTAATTAACAACAATAACAAAAATTGAGAAGATATCAATATGTTTTGTTTTGGTGATTAAACCAATGTACTCACTATATTGCACAGTAAACTTACATTTTGAATCAATGGTTGTGTGGTCAAAGATGTATATAAACTAAATGAATGCACAATGAAAGGTTTAGAATGTAAGACTGGCTGTGTGACAAGTGTTACCAGTGTAGAGTTTCGAAAATTCACCACATACTTGTGAAACACACACACACACACACTCTCTCTCTCGACAA
This sequence comes from Oncorhynchus mykiss, assembly GCF_057628025.1. Lineage (NCBI taxonomy): Eukaryota > Metazoa > Chordata > Actinopteri > Salmoniformes > Salmonidae > Oncorhynchus > Oncorhynchus mykiss. Next base: position 31,309,612 of record NC_143023.1, read on the forward strand.
AATCAGACATATCCTCTCATGTGAAAGCACGATTTTCCTAACTATTCATCAGGCACAGCCTCAGAAGAATGACCATTTAAAAAAATATATATTTATTTTAAATTGGTGGGCTGAAATTGATTTCCTTTCATTATTTTTGTATGAATGTATGTATACTACCTGCCCAAAAGTATATGGTCACCTGCTCATCGAACATCTCATTCCAAAATCATGGGCATTAATACAGTCCCCACTCTTCTGGGAATGCTTTCCACTAGATGTTGGAATATTGCTGTGGGGACTTACTTCCATTCAGCCACAAGAGCATTAGTGAGTTTGGGCACTGATGTTGGGCAATTAGGCCTGGCTCGCTGTTAGCATTCCAATTCATCACAAAGGTGTTGAATGGAGTTCAGGTCAGGGCTCTGTGCAGGCTATGGAACTCGCTTCATGCACAGGGGCATTGTAATGCTGAAACAGCAAAGGGCCTTCCCCAAACTGTTGCCACAAAGTTGAAAGTCGTCTAGAATATCATTGCATGCTGTAGCGTTAAGATTTCCCTTCGCTGGAATCATAAAAAACAGCCCCAGACCATTATTCCTCCTCCACCAAAATTTACAGTTTGCACTATGCATTCGGGCGGTAGCATTCTCCTTGCATCCACAGATTCGTCCTTCAGACTGCCAGATGGTGAAGCTTGATTCATCACCACAGATAACACTTTTCCACTGCTCCAGAGTCCAATGGCAGAGAGCTTTACACCACTCATGTCTACACTTGGCATTGGATTTCCCGATTAACAGTTCAGTTCTTGTACTGACGTCACTTCCAGAGGCAGTTTGGAACTTGGTAGTGAGTGTTGCAACCGAGGACAGTCGATTTTAACGCTCTATGCGCTTCAGCACTTGGCGGTCACGTTCTGTCTCGTTCGGCTGTGTGCTCGATTTTATATGCCTGTCATCAAAGGGTGTTGCTAAAATTTCCGATACGTTTGTATATATAGTGAATGTGTACGTATGCGTGCATATACCGTTTAGTGGCTTTGGGGCCTGAATGGACTAGGTGTGACAAACATATATTCTATTCGGAAACATGGGTAACTCCACGTCTCTGTAGTCTGACTGATGTCATGTGTGTTTTGTAGTAACATGCTATGTTGTTGGATGGTGTTGATCTGTCAGTAAACATGTGGTCTACTGAATGTGTAGTGAAGAAAAGTGAAGTAAACCTTTGAGTCTTGAACACGAATGTCAAAATAAAGATAATTAATTATTGACAGTTCCTGCAACAGTTAAGATTGCATTTGTCCATCAAAGAGTTCATATAAGGGCATGGAAGGATGTCACAAATGGATTAATGGTTGTATTTGTTTCTATCCACAAGAGGGCAGTATACTATTACACATCTCATGTACATAATCCAAAAATGATCTTTAGTCAGACACCATTCATGCATATAGCAGTAAATAAAACATCTAAAATGTTTATTGATCATTGCCTAGATCCTGTCGAACATGGAATTTGCTGCTCTTTAAATTTGATTCATTCACAACAGCAGCCCTGAAAGTGGCTTTTGTGCCTGGAAAATATCGTGCATGTACTGTACAGGAAGGTTGACAAGTGTTTAATTTCCTGAAGTGACTGTCTGGGAGAGTTGTGGCCTCTATGCTCATCGCAGCTCTGCAGCAGAGCAGGCCCACTGTATACAACTGTAGAGTAAACCACTAAAAATATCAAAGTCCCAATCGCTCGCTCGCACGCTCTCTCTCTCTGAGTTATTACAGCATGTTTGCTGCTCTTCCATATAAATCAATGTAGAAATCACTACACACTCATCTTTAGTGGTGATGTGGAGCTGATAATGTCTGGATGCTTTTGACTTGATCCCGCTTTGTTTACAATGTAACTTAAGGGGATCACAAGCTCTTTTAAAACATATATTTTTCTGTTAATTACCATGAGTAATCAACCTTTCGATTGTCACAACATAATTCTATGATGTATCACATAATTTGAATTAATGAGGTAGAGCGCAGATACATATGGTGTGAAAACAGAAATGAAATACAACAGGAACTATCGGCCTCTCAGACAGAATCCCGATTGGTGAGGATTCTTCATCACACAAAGATTCCTCTGTTCTGTGGCCCATCTTTATTTTGTGTTCTTGTACTTTGGTGGAAATCTACTGTATGTAATATCCATTGCCAGATGAATGACGGATTTCTTTGTTTGATATTCTTTGTGAAAGTGAGAAATTCGTAATTACACGATACACACCTCCGCGTTATCAGCAGCCTCGCACTACGCACGATGGACAATGTACATTCCTTCTTCACAAAAACAAGTTTAAAAATCAATGAGCTAAGGTTTCATGATCAATTCTTAGGCAGTGCTTCTAGTCTTCAATTTCCCCCTCTCATTTTCAGTTTTTCTACCTGATGGAACTGTAGAGCATCCAGAAAATAGCCCAACTCATTTAAAATGACAAAGACTAAAATGTTACTGCTTGGAAAGAAAATCAGCATTTCTCCAAACTGTCATCTCTTAAATCTCCCAAAGACAGTAATGATCCTTAGGCTGTGCAATTTAAGGAAACAATTTGTTTGGGGGGGTGAAAAAGAAAGAAGGAATGATGTCTCGGGGAAGGATGGGAAGAGGTTCCGAATCATTAGCTCTGTGGAAGTGCCGCTGTTACGGGACTAATTGAGTGTCCGGGTGAGCCATCGTTTGGTCGGAATCAAAGCGCCGGCGTCAGCATAACCAGGTGGGCGGCTGTAAAGCTAGGAAAACGAAGCCCCACTTCCAGGCAGGAGTAATCAGTGCAGTTTAATAGGGGCAACTTTGAGCCGGTTCAGCCGATGAGCGGCATAAAAGGTCATGAAAGGCAGAGCGAGGGAGTGTATGGCGTGTTAAGTGAGGTTAGGTACACGTACTGCTGAGTTAAGCGATTTAATTACAATGTACAAACACCTGAAGATGTGTAAGGAAGTGGAAAAATTGTCTATTGTCACACTACACTCCCCGTTCTGTTTGATCTTGTTCATTTCAACAATGACTTTAGAATCCAGGTCACACCGCCTTTCTCAGACACTGGAACAAAGTGAACAGTGGTTGAATGCTTTATCAGGCTCTTCCCTCCTTGCAGAGTCTCGCAGAATCACCACACACGGGTGGAGGAGCTTCCACCTTTGTTAGTTGTAGATCTTAACTTTTAGGATAATAACGATATCATTCCGTTGCTTCATATCCTGCAAGTCACATAAGCCATTTACATAACTCGGTGAACTTCACGTGAAGTTGATATACCCACCATTTTTTTATGTCAAGAATTTAGAAATGGTGGTATTCCTCAAGTGCTATAATCACATAGCTGCAAGACAAGTTACCCACTGAGCTGGAAGTGGAAACCAATTTCATCATCCATTTCACTTCATCATCCACAGCTGGACAGGGCCTACAGTTGAAGTCGGAAGTTTACATACACTTAGGTTGGAGTTATTAAAACTAGTTTTTCAACCACTCCACAAATTTCTTGTTAACAAACTATAGTTTTGGCAAGTCGGTTAGGACATCTACTTTGTGCATGACAAGTCATTTTTCCAACATTTGTTTACAGACAGATTATTTCACTTACAGTGAATTATATCACAATTCCAGTGGGTCAGAAATGTATATACACTAAGTTGACAGTGCTTTTAAACAGCTTGGAAAATTCCAGAAAATGTTGTGGCTTTAGAAGCTTCTGATAGGCTAATTGACATAATTTGAGTCAATTGGAGGTGTACCTGTGGATGTATTTCAAGGCCTACCTTCAAACTCAGTGCCTCTTTTCTTGACTTCATGGGAAAATCAAAAGAAATCAGCCAGGACCTCAGAAAAAAAATTGGTTCATCCTTGTGAGCAATTTCCAAATGCCTGAACGTACCACGTTCATCTGTACAAATAATAGTATGCAAGTATAAACACCATGGGACCACGCAGCCGTCATACCACTTAGGAAGGAGACATGTTCTGTCTCCTAGAGATGAACGTACTTTGGTGCGAAAAGTGCAAATCAATCCCAGAACAACAGCAAAGGACCTTATGAAGATGCTGAAGGAAACAGGTACAAAATAATCTATATCCACAGTAAAACGAGTCCTATATCGTCATAACCTGAAAGGCCGTTCAGCAAGGAAGAAGCCACTGCTCCAAAACCGCCATAAAAAAGACAGATTACGGTTTGCAACTGCACATGGGGACAAAGATCGTACTTTTTGGAGAAATGTCCTCTGGTCTGATGAAACAAAAATAGAACTGTTTGGCCATAATGACCATCGTTATGTTTGGAGGATAAAGGGGGAGGCTTGCAAGCTGAAGAACACCATTGCAACCGTGAAGCACGGGAGAAGTAGCATCATGTTGTGGGGGTGCTTTGCTGCAGGAGGGACTGGTGCACTTCACAAAATAGATGGCATCATGAGGCATTATGTGTATATATTGAAGCAACATCTCAAGACATCAGTAGTCATCAGTAGTCTCTAGACATTAGAAGTTAAAGCTTTGTCGCAAATGGGTCTTCCAAATGGACAATGACCCCAAGTATACTTCCAAAGTTGTGGCAAAATGGCTTAAGGACAACAAGTCAAGGTATTGGAGTGGCCATCACAAATTCCTGACCTCAATCCCATAGAACATTTGTGGGCAGAACTGAAAAAGCATGTGCGAGCAAGGAGGCCTACAAACCTGACTCAGTTATACCAGCTCTGTCAGGAGGAATGGGCCAAAATTCAGCCAACTTACTGTGGGAAGCTTGTGGAAGGCTACCCGAAACGTTTGACCCAAGTAAAACAATTTAAAGGCAATGCTACCAAATACTAATTGAGTGTATGTAAACTTCTGACCCACTGGGAATGTGATGAAAGAAATAACAGCTGAAATAAACCACTTTCTACTATTATTCTGGCATTTCACATTTTTAAAATAAAGTGGTGATCCTAACTGGGAATTTTTACTAGGATTAAATCAGGAATTGTGAAAAACTGAGTTTAAATGTATTTGGCTAAGGTTTATGTAAACTTTCGACTTCAACTGTATATCTCTGCATTCAGGATTTCAGTGCAGAGGGTGAGCCTGTTTTATTGCACCTATCATCTTCAGAGACAAGTTGAGAACCGCCTCTGTTTATCACTAGGATAACGGGGCTCGCTGTGACCACCACTAACGGCCCATGATGAGAACACTCAACCTGTCACTTCCGGTTTCCTCTGGCTCTCTGTTTATGCTCCCCGGCCATTCACAGCACAGAGGCTTTAATGGGGCACCACAGAACCAACCAAACAAACAATAATCACCCTGTAAGGTGTCAAACCAGGAGGTGTTCACCACATGATGAGGCAAAACGGTCAACATACCCTCCCTGAAGACATCGATAGTTGATGTCTTGGTATTGGTGTTGGGATCATTGATTTTGGTCCGCTCTTGCCTACAACAGAAAGCCTTGGGTTTGTCTGAGGACACAGTCTAAATATAGGAGTAGGTTCCGGGGCAGCTGTGGTTGGGGTTGTATGTTATGAGTGTGTTTTTGTTTGATAGGTATCAGTGTGGACTGGACTGGATGAAGGCTGTTTAGACTGGTTGTGCTGTGGGACTTCCAGTTGGCTGACAACACTCTGGCAGGTCTGAGGCCAGCAAGTGGTGTGTGTTGGGGGTTGTAACTGGGGCGGGATGTCCTGGTCTGGACAGGTGCAGGGTGAACAGGTTGAGACAGGCAGGGAAATGGGAAGAAATGGGAGGGGCATGAAGGGCGAGGAGTGGATGGAGGGAGCGGAGGGGCAGAGGAGACTTGTCAGAAACGGACAAGCACAGGTGGCTTCTTGTCTCCGGGTGAAAGTGTCAGAAGTGCTGAGTCGAGACCTCTACTGTGCCAGAATGGGCCGGATTGAACCGGCCCCCGCCCCCTCCGCCAACTGTAGCATTGGGGGTGTGCTACGGTCCACGGGCGCCAGACGTGCCAGGCATGCCAACCATACAGCATGGCTCTCTACTGACATAAACCCTGATTGTGGCTGAGCCCAGCGCGACAAGCCTCACCCCACAGTGTAAAGGCCACGTAGCTGGAACAGAGAGTGTAGCACTGTTGATGTGGGCATATGCTTCACATTCCCCATGGAACAACATACACAGTCTTTCTCAATGGCTAGCTCACAAAGTATTAATGAAAAAGCCAGTGAACTTGAATAAAATTAGCTTACAGGAAAGTTACTATGTTTAGCTAAGCCCTCTAGGTCGAGGAAATAGGATTTTGTTTTAGGCAATAGTTGAAAATGTTGAAATAGTCCTTGAGGTCAGAATTGTGGACAGAAGAAAAAGGAAAGCAATTTAGAATAACCTGAAGATAATTATCCAATCAATCACAAAACATGCAGAAGAGAAACAGAGAAACGGTCTGGTAAACCACTACATCTCAGAGGGAGACTTGATGGTACATGGTTGACTGCTTTGCAGTGGTAGGAGGACAGAGGGTAAGGGAGGACAAGTTCAGTTTGATCGTGTTGGCCAAGCTACTGTAAGATCTGCATGGGTCCAGAGTCAGATCAATTCTGAACAGGGGCCATAAGAGGCCACTATATGGTTAGTATTAGTGTAAAAAGCCTCACCCCGTGAGACCTATAGCCTGAGAGGATTTCACCCTTAACCCATAATAGGTATGCCTGTCAATTACCATCGCATGACACATTTGTGTTGGCGAAAATGAATTTTGAACATAGAATGGATCCTATAATATCCATGTGGTGTAGGCGAAATACTATTACAGACATTTTCTCCCACATTCTTTTCAGAATGAAAGGGTCTTTCATGAAAGGCAATAAAGGAAGGAGAGCATGAAAGAGAAATTTAATATTTTTCATACTGCAATTTTCAGGAAAATAAAATGGTTTTCACCCTAGTAGAAGGGAGACTAGAGGCTGCTTGTCTCTGTGCGCTGGGTGAAGCCTTGTGTTTCTCTACCAGTGTTTATGGGCCATTTAAAAGGCTCCAAATGCACTGCGGTTTGTGGCTTACTAGTCCTTCCCAACTCCTCTCTGGGAGCGAGGCCAAACTGGGCCTACTGTAAAAACAAATACTGCAGAAATAGTGAGGAGTCTGAGTTATGGACACTAGTCTTGTGGATAGAGAGTTTTTGGCTTATATGTCTGTAAGCGCTTCCATCGTTCTGGCATCCATTTTTATTTCACTGAGTGTAGCTTCTACAGAGCTTAGCAATGATCTGGTCAATAAATGTTTCCATTTTTCAGAAGGAAATCATTCTGAGGGGATCTATTGCACATGCTCAAGCACAAGACCAAAACAAGATATTTGAGGATGTGTCCCTGTTCTTATCAAAGAGGAACATGATTAACTATGATTTGAAGCGATCTTGACTAAATGCTTTGAGAGTCTGTAAGGAACATTTGCATCCAAGACCAACGTATAATAAGCATCATAGGGTACTGGACCAAAGTAGTCATTTCAATAATCTTATCAGATGTGTACTAATGCCTTTCAAAGCATGCCAGAGTTAATTCAAAACTGACTTGAAAAAAAACCTAACCTTGGTTTCCTCATCCCCTTGTGATACATGCTGACCGAAGATAGTATGACCCTGACTTTTAAGTGAAAACTTTACGGTCAACTTCAGCAAGATGTTTCTGTTTCTAGCTTCCTCCGATCGTTTCCATGGGGGCATTCATAAACGGAGTCCTTGCATTCTACTCTCTAGAAAAAGCATAGTGTTGAATTTGCCCTCAGAAGGCTGGCGTGCCTACATCTCTTAGTTGAAGCACACATGCGCCGACGGTGAAAATAAAATGAGGAACTTTGAGACCAGAGCTTTCACAGGATGCATCATTCATCAAATAATGTGCAATCAAATAAAGTGGGTTAATTTTGTAAAGCCTGGATTCACAATAGTTGACAACTCAATCAAATGTTCGCAGTGGGAAAAGACCCGTATTTCTTTATTCTGTGGTCCTATTGGTTGTCTGGATTGTCAAACAGCAATGCTGTGGTCTGCATAGTGACAACCAGGTGCAGTGAGGCCACCTTCTTTGTTTAAGGCCAGTGACAGTGATGAATGGGACTATATGAAAGCGCCACAGAAAAACACAAGAAAGGTTGATGGAGGGAAAAGTATGAATACAAGGAAGGGACAAGCAGCATTACACGTGTCCTGAAACCTGGATCAATGTTCTCAGCGTCGTCTTTTTTTCCCCGGCAAAACCCTGTCAACTTTTCAGCGACAGTGATTATTCCACTGACAGGTCTCGCTGGTTAAAAAAAATGGTGACTGCGTCTGCCCAGCCTTTCAGACGTTCCGTTGGGAGATATGTAATGAATTCTGATGCCAGCTGTCAGTGTGCTGTCGCTAGGGTGGACACGTCGGGAATAGGAAGTAATTTTAAGGCGATTCCATGATTCCACTGGAGCTCTATTTCTTAGGGGAGGGGGAAGGGGTGGGTTGAGGGGAGTGGAATGGTTGGGGGGGAGGGGGTGCAGGTAGGTCACAATGGAATAGCTGACAGCATATAAACCTATTTAGAAGGAGAAAAATACATGGCTTGTGAAGTCAACAGTCAGGCGGATTAAGGGAGGTGTGGGACCATGCAAGGTAATTGGAAAATGTATTTTTCTGTCAATCATACGTGGTGTTTTCTTACATCGGTATTCTATTAGTTTTTCTTCGATGTAGAAAGTTGAAGGACCAATCTAGTTCTGGAATTTGCCAGAGAGTGACTTATTTTGGGGCGTTTGATTTTTCTCATCAGAAGAACAAGTGTAGGTGGTGTTCTGATCGAATTTGTTTCACATGAACTTCCAGGGGTGAAATTCCTTTATTTGAGGCCAGAAGGCTTTCTCATACACCTCAATTCAAAGACTAGACACACACAAAAAACAGTTTTCCCATATGAATTCAAGTCACACAGGTGTAGGCCTGCTTTGCATCAGATAAACTAGCTTTGCAGTTAAAAGCACCAAAATAAGGTTTATACATTTAAAAGGACAGCTCTTTCATTAAGGTGCAAAGTGGTTTAAGTGCTATGTCTCTGATAAGCCATCATAAGTTATTTCAAGGGCCGTCTACAGTCGTGGCTAAAAGTTTTGAGAATGACACAAATATTAATTTTCAAAAAGTTTGCTGCTTCAGTGTCTTGAGATATTTTTGTCAGATGTTACTATGGAATACTGAAGTATAATTACAAGCATTTCATAAGTGTCAAAGGCTTTTATTGACAATTACAGTGCCTTGCGAAAGTATTCGGCCCCCTTGAACTTTGCGACCTTTTGCCACATTTCAGGCTTCAAACATAAAGACATAAAACTGTATTTTTTTGTGAAGAATCAACAACAAGTGGGACACAATCATGAAGTGGAACGACATTTATTGGATATTTCAAACTTTTTTAACAAATCAAAAACTGAAAAATTGGGCGTGCAAAATTATTCAGCCCCCTTAAGTTAATACTTTGTAGCGCCACCTTTTGCTGCGATTACAGCTGTAAGTCGCTTGGGGTATGTCTCTATCAGTTTTGCACATCAAGAGACTGACATTTTTTCCCATTCCTCCTTGCAAAACAGCTCGAGCTTCGTGAGGTTGGATGGAGAGCATTTGTGAACAGCAGTTTTCAGTTCTTTCCACAGATTCTCGATTGGATTCAGGTCTGGACTTTGACTTGGCCATTCTAACACCTGGATATGTTTATTTTTGAACCATTCCATTGTAGACTTTGCTTTATGTTTTGGATCATTGTCTTGTTGGAAGACAAATCTCCGTCCCAGTCTCAGGTCTTTTGCAGACTCCATCAGGTTTTCTTCCAGAATGGTCCTGTATTTGGCTCCATCCATCTTCCCATCAATTTTAACCATCTTCCCTGTCCCTGCTGAAGAAAAGCAGGCCCAAACCATGATGCTGCCACCACCATGTTTGACAGTGGGGATGGTGTGTTCAGCTGTGTTGCTTTTACGCCAAACATAACGTTTTGCATTGTTGCCAAAAAGTTCAATTTTGGTTTCATCTGACCAGAGCACCTTCTTCCACATGTTTGGTGTGTCTCCCAGGTGGCTTGTGGCAAACTTTAAACAACACTTTTTATGGATATCTTTAAGAAATGGCTTTCTTCTTGCCACTCTTCCATAAAGGCCAGATTTGTGCAATATACGACTGATTGTTGTCCTATGGACAGAGTCTCCCACCTCAGCTGTAGATCTCTGCAGTTCATCCAGAGTGATCATGGGCCTCTTGGCTGCATCTCTGATCAGTCTTCTCCTTGTATGAGCTGAAAGTTTAGAGGGACGGCCAGGTCTTGGTAGATTTGCAGTGGTCTGATACTCCTTCCATTTCAATATTATCGCTTGCACAGTGCTTCTTGGGATGTTTAAAGCTTGGGAAATATTTTTGTATCCAAATCCGGCTTTAAACTTCTTCACAACAGTATCTCGGACCTGCCTGGTGTGTTCCTTGTTCTTCATTATGCTCTCTGCGCTTTTAACGGACCTCTGAGACTATCACAGTGCAGGTGCATTTATACGGAGACTTGATTACACACAGGTGGATTGTATTTATCATCATTAGTCATTTAGGTCAACATTGGATCATTCAGAAATCCTCACTGAACTTCTGGAGAGAGTTTGCTGCACTGAAAGTAAAGGGGCTGAATAATTTTGCACGCCCAATTTTTCCGTTTTTGAATTGTTAAAAAAGTTTGAAATATCCAATAAATGTCGTTCCACTTCATGATTGTGTCCCACTTGTTGTTGATTCTTCACAAAAAACTACAGTTTTATATCTTTATGTTTGAAGCCTGAAATGTGGCAAAAGGTCGCAAAGTTCAAGGGGGCCGAATACTTTCGCAAGGCACTGTACATGAAGTTGATAGTCAATATTTGAATATTTGACCTTTCTTTTTCAAGACCTCTGCAATCTGCCCTGGCATGCTGTCAATTAACTTCTGGGCCACATCCTGACTGATTGCAGCCCATTCTTGCATAATCAATGCTTGGAGTTTGTCTGAATTTGTGGGTTTTTGTTTGTCCACCCGCCTCTTGAGGATTGACCACAAGTTCTCAATGGGATTAAGGTTTGGGGAGTTTCCTGGCCATGGACCCAAAATATCGATGTTTTGTTCCCCGAGCCACTTAGTTATCACTTTTGCCTTATGGCAAGGTGCTCCATCATGCTGGAAAAGGCATTGTTTGTCACCAAACTGTTCCTGGATGGTTGGGAAAAGTTGCTCTTGGAGGATGTATTGGTACCATTCTTTATTCATGGCTGTGTTCTTAGGCAAAATTGTGAGTGAGCCCACTCCCTTGGCTGAGAAGCAACCCCACACATGAATGGTCTCAGGATGCTTTACTGTTGGCATGGCACAGGACTGATGGTAGCGCTCACCTTGTTTTCTCCGGACAAGCATTTTTCCGGATGCCTGAAAAATAGGAAAGGGGTCTCATCAGAGAAAATTGTTTTACCCCAGTCCTCATCAGTCCAATCCCTCTACCTTGTGCAGAATCAGTCTGTCCCTGATGTTTTTCCTGGAGAGAAGTGGCTTCTTTGCCACAAACTGAGGCAGCAGACTTTGACACAAATATACATTTTCACATTCTCAAAAGTACAGTCGTGGCCAAAAGTTATTTGACCACAGCAGTAGACTCCTATCAAATAAATTAACGGCTCACCTCTGTGTGAGTGGGGCCTTTTAGGCTAGGACATCTATTAATCTAACTATATACAGTGCCTTCGGAAAGTAATGATTTTTTCCACATTTGTTTACATCACTGTTAGTGAGCAATTCTCCTTTGCCAAGATAATCCATCCAACTGACAGGTGTGGCATATCAGTACGCCTAGCGCGATGAGACAAGGATATCACTGCCGGCCAAACCCTCCCTAACTCGGACGACGCTGGGCCAATTGTGAGGTACATGTATCTTCGACCAACAGATGCATATCTGTATTCCCAGTCATGTGAAATCCATAGATTAGGGGGTAATTCATTTAATTCAATAGGCTGATATACTTGAATGTCTTGGAACTCATTAAAATCTTTGAAATTGTTGCATGTTGCGTATATTTTTGTTAAGTACATACAGTGCCTTGCGAAAGTATTCGGCCCCCTTGAACTTTGCGACCTTATGCCACATTTCAGGCTTCAAACATAAAGATATAAAACTGTATTTTTTTGTGAAGAATCAACAACAAGTGGGACACAATCATGAAGTGGAACGACATTTATTGGATATTTCAAACTTTTTTAACAAATCAAAAACTGAAAAATTGGGCGTGCAAAATTATTCAGCCCCTTTACTTTCAGTGCAGCAAACTCTCTCCAGAAGTTCAGTGAGGATTTCTGAATGATCCAATGTTGACCTAAATGACTAATGATGATAAATACAATCCACCTGTTTGTAATCAAGTCTCCGTATAAATGCACCTGCACTGTGATAGTCTCAGAGGTCCGTTAAAAGCGCAGAGAGCATCATGAAGAACAAGGAACACACCAGGCAGGTCCGAGATACTGTTGTGAAGAAGTTTAAAGCCGGATTTGGATACAAAAAGATTTCCCAAGCTTTAAACATACCAAGGAGCACTGTGCAATCGATAATATTGAAATGGAAGGAGTATCAGACCACTGCAAATCTACCAAGACCTGGCCGTCCCTCTAAACTTTCAGCTCATACAAGGAGAAGACTGATCAGAGATGCAGCCAAGAGGCCCATGATCACTCTGGATGAACTGCATAGATCTACAGCTGAGGTGGGAGACTCTGTCCATAGGACAACAATCAGTCGTATATTGCACAAATCTGGCCTTTATGGAAGAGTGGCAAGAAGAAAGCCATTTCTTAAAGATATCCATAAAAAGTGTTGTTTAAAGTTTGCCACAAGCCACCTGGGAGACACACCAAACATATGGAAGAAGGTGCTCTGGTCAGATGAAACCAAAATTGAACAATGCAAAATGTTATGCTTGGCGTAAAAGCAACACAGCTCATCACCCTGAACACACCATACCCACTGTCAAACATGGTGGTGGCAGCATCATGGTTTGGGCCTGCTTTTCTTCAGCAGGGACAGGGAAGATGGTTAAAATTGATGGGAAGATGGATGGAGCCAAATACAGGACCATTCTGGAAAAAAACCTGATGGAGTCTGCAAAAGACCTGAGACTGGGACGTAGATTTGTCTTCCAACAAGACAATGATCCAAAACATAAAGCAAAATCTACAATGGAATGGTTCAAAAATAAACATATCCAGGTGTTAGAATGGCCAAGTCAAAGTCCAGACCTGAATCCAATCGAGAATCTGTGGAAAGAACTGAAAACTGCTGTTCACAAATGCTCTCCATCCAACCTCACTGAGCTCGAGCTGTTTTGCAAGGAGGAATGGGAAAAAATGTCAGTCTCTAAATGTGCAAAACTGATAGAGACATACCCCAAGCGACTTACAGCTGTAATCGCAGCAAAAGGTGGCGCTACAAAGTATTAACTTAAGGGGGCTGAATAATTTTGCACGCCCAATTTTTCAGTTTTTGATTTGTTAAAAAAGTTTGAAATATCCAATAAATGTCGTTCCACTTCATGATTGTGTCCCACTTGTTGTTGATTCTTCACAAAAAAAAATACAGTTTTATATCTTTATGTTTGAAGCCTGAAATGTGGCAAAAGGTCGCAAAGTTCAAGGGGGCCGAATACTTTCGCAAGGCACTGTATAAGTCTTGAACAGGATGATCTATTTGGGATGCAATTTGAATGAAATTGATGGAGAGGGGGGGAAACCGAGTGCTCAAGTATACACTGATTTAAAGCAATTATATTACGAGTGATAGGCTGCTAAAAAACTCTGCAGCTTCAAATATATAAAAAAGTATTCTTACAATTAAAAAGTGAAACCCGAAATATGGAGATGTGTAAATTAGATGTGCATTCAGTCCTTATATTATCCTACTGAGGCATAGGCTATGCTGCAGCAAATGTAGACCTACCTGTCACAAGAAAAATAAGTTACCATGATAAAATAATGCATTGCCTACTGAGATGCGCTCGGTCCCAACCCTGAGCGTTGATGATTGATCATGCAGATAGCAGAGAGAAGGCCGGTGAGAAGCCAGATTTAGCCAGATATAATGTAACAGTTCAATTTCACGTCATGCTGTTGATAGAAATGATTTATTACAATTTACTGGGTTCTCGCAGTGATTTATCCCGGGGAAAAGGGAGTGGGTTTGGGCGGGAAGTCTCAGTAAATCTGTTCCCGCAATTCAACCCTACTCTTGACAATGGTTTATAAAGTTCAATATTTTTGTAATAAAACAGGTAACTTCTATGTGAGAATAATGTGACACATATCAAAGTCAGTGACACACTTGCAATGTATTTTCATTTATTTCTATTATAAGAGACATACAATGGTATTCTGTGAAACCAAATTCATAGCGCCCAAAGAATGAAAACATCATGAATCAACGAGAGCCCCCCCCCCCCCCCCCAAGAGAATGTATTTACACTCTGTGCAATACTGATAGCTATTAAAAGTCAAATAGACCATTCCCTTTCCCATACAATCTCAAAGCAAACTCAAATAAACTTCACTTCAACTCACCAATAAGTACTGTAGCTGCCCTTTTCCTGTTATGAGATATGGTCACATTCAAATCAAATACTGGTTTCATGTGTAATGGGAGTGATCCATAATGTCTGTGAGGATTCTACTTATGCGTGAGTTGCATCCAAACAACTAGTTTGCCTAAAACGCAAGAATGTAGCCATCTATAACTAATGTTGTAGTTTTAGCTCATGTATATATCAGTCAGTCCCAAGGTGAATTCAAGTGTGAAGGGTGAACTTGGGGTCAGACCAGCTTCAGGAATCTAGGGCATAAATACTCTTATCAGATACAAGTGTTTTTCTCTCTCAAATAATTGATCATGAATCCAGCAACCCATGAAGTAGCCCAGAAAGTGCAACAACAGAGTTCCAGTGGGAGTGGTATTTCTGAGGCCGATCTGACTGCCTTCCCTCTCTCTCCCTGAGGAGAACGCCCGGCAGACGCTTCCGGTCCCTTCCGGTCTACGCTCATCGATCAGGGAGTCCATTCCATTTCTACCTAAAACCATTTCAACATCTTCTGATCAGACAAAAAAAAACACCCACCCTTTGTATCTTTTCCGCTACCTGTGGTGTACCTGTGGTGTTGAGGTTGAGACCAAGTGATATGTAGGGAGTATCAGAGAGCCTGAATAATCTTAACATCTAAGGGACTGATGTCCCCCCTTTTAATCTATTGAGTAGCCTGCTATGCTACAAACAATCAAAAGGTAAAGTTAGCAATCAGGGAAAAAGCCAACCCAGTGAAAACACATGAAAAGGAGGCAAACAAAGAAGATGCAGCATCAAGCTGTGGTAGTCGCTATGCCAGGGCTGGCAGGCTCACAGTTCAGGGATATCAAAAACCCTAGTTAGAAATACAAATCTACAATAGATATGACACATTCCGACGACCATAAAAAATAATAATAATCTAACACCTATTATATAGCATCTTGGCGCCTTGCATTTACCCCTACCCCATACCACATACTATATTAAATAAGGCACACATTTACACATACAATTAACATTTGGCTAGTATTATTCCTTTATTTACAACCAATAGCCACAAAGTTAATAATTATAATAACTGCTGTCTGTACCATGTTGTGTTTTTTGGGGGTGGATGGTCTGATCTTGATCCTGATTCATTGGGGGTTGAGTGTCTGGTCCTCTTTGGGTATGATACATGATAATTATATTCAAATTCATGAGGATCAACTAAGCACCAATGTGATAAAAACATTCTTTAGGAATTGTAGTAGGCCCTACTTCATAGACCCGCTGTATTAAAGCCTTTCATCGGCTTCTCAGGCCTTGGTATCCATTTTCAAAAAAGAGAAACGCCTAGCATAGTTGCTTTGAGTAGTTTCCTTTGCTTGTCAGTATCCACCAGCGTGGCTCTCTTTTTGAATGTGAGTAGCAAATTCACCATGAACGTGTTAATATGGTAAATTATTACTTATTCCCCTAGTCCACATACTAACCATGCTGAAACAGGGGCAGGCAGGGCCTTGCCTCATTTCAAGAACTTATATTTGAGATGCCAAACACCAACCAGTAATGTAATTCAACATAATGGGTTCAGTTTCAAAGTAAGGCAAAAAGACAGAGCTACCTTTAAAAGGAGTTTTGTTGATGTCGCTCCACAGGATACATATACTGCATATGTATATGTATACATATACGGTGTAGATATAAAACACACATATATATACACACACATGCATATATAGAAACACGTTAGGGGGATCAGGACTTTTTGTCAACACTACATAAGAAAAAGGTAAGCAAAAGCAAGTTTCATAGGCATCGCAAGAAGCTCTAGATTGAATCTTAAGCTGTCCGATGTTTGATGGCAAACCCTTCCATAACTAAATTGCATGGTAAATCCACACTGAGGACATTGGCAGCATACTATAAGGGGGTCGCGTTTCACCAACCCCAGTCCCTCACCTTCTATAAGCAAGTAGCTGAGCAATACCAATATGGTACAAAGATATTCATTGGACAAAAAGGGGGAAATAAATTTGTTTGAGGTTTGTCGACAGCAAGAATGGCTGCCACATAATCCAGGGCACGTCTTCTCATAAAGGTCTTTCACTTTTCACCCATTGAGAGGAGAGGACGAGGCACAGTCACTCTTGTCCTGTTCTCCTCTCCTCTTTCTCCTCAGTAGTTGAAGTTTCCCTGTTGGTTGACGGGAGAGGAGGCAGGGATGAAGAGGGGTTTGGGAGGGACATCGGGTTTGAGGGAGGTGGTCCGGCGGACTATGGCCCCCCGGTGGAGGTATCCTCCGGTATCCTCCTGTTGCTCTCCGTTGTAGCTCTGCTGGCGTGTCAGGTACCCATTGGGGATGAGCGGGTAGTGGATCTCGCAGGCGCTGCCGGTGGAGTTCATTCGAGCCAGCATAGGGGGTGGTTGGTGCTGGTGGCCGTTACGCTGGCTGAAGCTTTGCTGTCGGTGGACCATCCCTCCACCACCTCCTCCGTTGGCAATCTTAGTGGCAGCGGTAATCAGTGAGTGTCTCTGGGAAGAGTGTCTCCGCTCCAGGGTGGACTGGTGGTGATGGGGCATGTCTGGAGGTACGTCCATGCGGCGGGACAAGCTGTCTCTGGGCAGGGTGGATGAGCTGTAGTAGGGCGCAGACTCCGTCTCGGGGATGTGCGGCTGGACACGGTTGGCAAAGGCTAGTTGACCCCCATGGCACCCGCCGCTGGCTGACAGGCCGGATGAGGTCATGACCTGGGCGTTCTTGCTGGCGTTGGCCTCGTGGATGTGTTTGAGCAGCTCATCCAGCGACGTGACCTCCATCACCTTCTGTGAGTAGCAGGGGTAAGGCTGCTGGACCAACATGCGCTCGGTATTGTGGATCTTGCGTTCCTCCAGGTGCTGGGGTCCACCGACTAAGGCATGCCCATTGGCCAGAGCTTGCCCATTGGAGAAACTGTGAGAGTAGGGGTAGATCTGCTGGTGGAGCTGGCCTGAGCTGGGCCTGGAGCCTTGTCCCATGTTGTGGGACTTGGGCTCCTTGGCATTGTTGCAGTTCTGGTTCTTCTCCCACTGGTTCTTGAAAGCCTTCATGTTCTTGATGGGCAGTTCAGGGGTGGAGTCTGGGGTGGGCAGACCCGAGAGCTCCGAAGAGTGGTGTAGGTGATGGGGGTGGACCTGGTCTCCCATTGACATCCCTGGGTGGTGACCACCGTTCCGTCTGGGTGCTCCTTGATGATGCTCCTTCCCGTTCTGGAAGAAGGAGTTGTAGAGCTTGGGCGAGGACACCTCCATCTTATCCTCCTTGTTCTGGCATTCCAGCAGGCCATTGAGCTTGGCCAGGCTGCGTAGGGACAGGGCGTGAGGAATGGGGGCCTCTGGGTCCTTGGCCAGCCTCTTGGTCTTGTGGCCAGTGTGGTTGCAGTAGCAGGAGACCAGAAAGCCTGAGAGGAAGGCTCCAAGGACAAAAGCCACCAGCACACAGGCAATCAGCAGGGTGTAGTGGACACTGTGGTTGGTCTTCTCCATCTCGGGAGGCCGTCGGACACCTTCACAGAAAAAGAGAGCGAGAACAAAATGGTCTTTAGTGTAATTAAACCAGAGACCTAGAAGAGACTATAATTTCTATAAGGTCAAGCAGGCAGCAGCTGGAAAAGACTGGTTGTGTTTACAGAAGCTCTACTATGTGGGAAGCAGCATTGCAGAGGTGTTGGAACTAGCCTCTTGGCTTGCCTCCCTCTCTGTTAATGAATCAATAAAGTATTTCTTGCCGAAACCTCCGCTTTCGTCGCCAACTGCAAGGAGTGGCAGAGCGCAAGAGCTCCCCAGTCAGTGAGAAATCAACTCCAAAATGAGTTTGGGTTTTAAATATTGATGGGTGCACTGGCAGGAGTCTGATGTCATTCACACTAGCTGTGCTTTCAAATGCATGGATCAGGGTGAGTGCATCTGCAATGAACTTGACAAAAAGAACCAACTCGACCAACCAGCTCATAGAATAAGTCGCTCTATATTTGAACGAGCGTCTGACTGATTCAAATGGTTGTCTGGGAAAACATCTGAACCGCCCCAACTAAGCGCCTCAAAATCTCAAGGTTATCTCAACACTATGAAAACGCCCTTGGATGGTGTGACCCTGCCACTATATTTGCCTAATGTCATCTGAGATTCAACAGGAGGAGTGCCACCTTTCTCGCAATCAGAGCTCATTTACAAAGGCTGCTGCCATCTGTGGTGTCAGGCCCTTCTCCAACCTTAATGATAGCCTCTGTGAAATTGATAAGTCTGGGGAGTCGGGGGAGGGGGTTTGGGCCACCCAGGAGCAGAAATACAGGTGTTCCAAACAGGCTAATTTCATCCCGTAATGAGAGCTCAGGTTAGGGAGTAATGGGCAATGATAGTACCAGCTTTAGACGTAATGGTGGTGATGGGATGTTGAAGATGATGAGGAGGAGGATTTAAGTGATTGGGCCTAAGAGAGACTTTTTTCTCTTTCGATGAAATTACAAAGAGCTCCCACATGCTTCAGCTTTAACAGAGTGAGGGCACTTGATTAGAAGGAAATTTCACTGAGGGGAATTTACAATTAGGCATTTAGTGGAATCAAACATCTCGTACAACAATTTCAATGACAGCAGTGTCACTTCATAGTTTATTTAAATGGGTTTTGTTCAAATAGGTTGCCAATACACGATTCTGTCTGAATAAGGAACACATTGCTGGGCCGAAAACTGGAGTCTGGGGGTAAATGCAGGCAGCATACCAATACCATTTGAAAGAAAGATATTCATTAATTTATAAGGGAAAGGGAGATGTGAATAATAACTCGCATTAATCTACAGCACACGCAGAACACAAAACGGAATGTCCTTGGATACATTATTTTTTTTAAATGCTCTTAGGTCAAGTGTGTGCGTTTGTCTTTAGGAATGTATGTGGAGAACAGGTACACACACAGTATGTCTTTAGGTATATGCTGTATGTGGAGAACAGGTACACACAGTATGTCTTTAGGTATATACTGTATGTAGAGAACCACACACAGTATGTCTTCAGGTATATACTGTATGTAGAGAACAGGTACACACACAGTATGTCTTTAGGTATATACTGTATGTGGAGAACAGGTATGCAGTGCACACGTTTCATTGCAAAACTACCATTCCAGTGTTTTACTTGCTATATTGTATTTACTTTGCCTTTACCTCCCTTCTCACCACATTTGCTCACATTGTATATAGACTTGTTTATACTGTATTATTGACTGTATGTTTGTTTTACTCCATGTGTAACTCTGTGTCGTTGTATCTGTCGAACTGCTTTGCTTTATCTTGGCCAGGTCGCAGTTGTAAATGAGAACTTGTTCTCAACTTGCCTACCTGGTTAAATAAAGGTAAAATAAATAAATAAAACATTGTAGGCTGAGGAAGTGAGTAACAAAGCTCCACTGCAGCTTCAAGCACAATCTCATCATGAATCTATTAAAGTAACAAAAGCACAACAGGGAAAACCTCGATGTGTCAATAGAGGAGCACAGGCATCAATCAGCCTTGAAGCTCCTGGCACTTTGCTAGTAACTCTAAAGGGTACTTGTCACCATTACCGTTTTTCTCTGACAGCCTCTTAATACAAACAGAGAGAATGTGTGGTAGAATTAGCATCAAACAAGACTTCGTTCCTCGGTCTTGAAGTAGCTGCCGACACGAGTGTCTCGTTACCTGGCGTTGATGGAAAGTTATATGTAGGTCACAAAGTTACAGGAGAAGTGTCTGCTCCCTGTCTCTCTCTCAGCGCTATCAGGAAGTAAAGGCTTTTAGAGCACTGCAAAGCTCCCTATCACTATCAATTGGGCCATTTGCTCTACATCAGTAAGTAGAATACTGGGTGCCATTCCCCTATGGAGAGATGCAATATACTGTACTATCACATTCTCCTGGCGATAATGTTAAATTCACAGAATATGTTTGACGTGCTGCTTTGAAATCGTAAGTTCTGTCCATTCAAGTGCTATCTCCATTGTATTTCTATGCCGTTATTTTTTATTTATTTAAATGTTCACCTTTATTTAACCAGGTAGGCTAGTTGAGAACAAGTTCTCATTTACAACTGTGACCTGGCCAAGAATAAAGCAAAGCAGTTCGACACATACAACAACACAGAGTTACACATGGAATAAACAAACATACATTCAATAATACAGTAGAAAAAGTCTATATGCCAGTGTGTGCAAATGAGGTAAGGGAGGTAAGGCAATAAATAGGCCATGGTGGCGAAGTGATTACAATATACTAATTAAACACTGGAGTGATTGATGTGCAGAAGATGCATGTGCAAGTTGAGATACTGGGGTGCAAAGGAGCAAGATAAATAAATAAATAAATACAGTATGGGGATGAGGTAGTTGGATGGGCTATTTACAAATGGGCTATGTACAGGTGCAGGGGTCTGTGAGCTGCTCTGACAACTGGTGCTTAAAGTTAGTGAGGAAGATATGAGTCCCCAGCTTCAGTGATTTTTGCAGTTTGTTCCAGTCATTGGCTGCAGAGAACTGGAAGGAAAGGCGGCCAAAGTAGGAATTGGCTTTGGGGGTGACTAGTGAGATATACCTGATGGAGCGCGTGCTACGGGTGGGTGCTGCTATGGTGACCAGTGAGCTGAGATAAGGCGGGGCTTTACCTAGCAAGGACTTATAGATGACCGGGAGCCAGTGGGTTTGGTGACGAGTATGAAGCGTGGGCCAGTCAACGAGAGTTCACAGGTCGCAATGGTGGGTAGTATATGGGGCTTTGGTGACAAAACGGATGGCACTGTGATAGGCTGCATCCAATTTGGCATGGCGGTGCTTCATGTATCCTATCTGTCCTAGGCCAGTGTGTCAGTGAGCCGAGGCAGTATGGGGGTTTTAGGAATAATAGAGGTCAGGAGGCCCATGTGTCTGTGTGGATTCTCCCAGCCTCCCTGTGGCTCCCAGCTCCCAGTTCTGTGACTCATCTGGGCCCCCTGACCAGGACCCTATGACTATTGAAGGGTTCCACATGGCCGAGGAGCTATGAGTCAAGAGCCACAGTGGGGAAATGCACAGCGGAGGAACACAGATCTCCAACCCCACGCACAACCTGTCACAACACGTTTGGGGCAGGGGTGGATGACTCAATCGGGCCGTATGCGTGACATATGGTGGCATGGTCACAGTGAAATGAATACCCACTGAATCATGGCATGTGGGAGACTGGTGTGCTGCTAGATGGCACGCAGGAGGCATATCACACAGGCCAACAGTATAAAGCATTGCCTCAATACAGTGGTGAAAGAAAATACCTTCAAAAAGGGTCAAATGAATCATTTTATGACCCAATATTGTATGACACCTCTGATAAAGAGGTGAGACAAAAAGGTTTGAGAGCTTTGCTTTAATGTAACATGTGACCCTTAATTGGAGTTGCCTGCACCTGTGTAGTGGTAGAGGCTGCATAAAAATTTTAGTAAAATATAGGTGTGTTATATAAAGATGTGGTGCCGCAGGATAATTGAAGCTACTCAAAGCAACAATAACAACCTCCTCTCAACGGTTTATATAATGTTAATAACTGAGTGTTTTTCCATGTTTGTTTTTCTCAGTTGTCACACTATCTTTAGCCATGATCTCTGTTGAACAGAGGCCTACTGTACGTGTAATGCGTGAAGAACTGGAACACACACACACATTAAGAACTCTCAGGTCTTCTAAAAGGGTAACACATATGGTTGAGAGTGGACAGGAGGGAAGGAGGAGAGAAATGGTGACAGAAAGGGAGGGGGCAGCTGGATGTATTCATGCTCAACAGGACGAGAGACAGAGAGAGAGAGAGATACAGTAAGGAGAGAAAATATAACTTCAGCAAGACACTGCCAGGCAACAGAAAAGAGAGAGAGCGGAACAGGACAGAAAAAAGATGAGCAAGAGAACTAGAGAAAATAAAATGATATAGAATGTGGCAGAAAGCTGGGGACAAAAAGTGACAGAAATAGAGTGTGAGAAAGAATGTGCAGGGAGCAGATTGTAAGGGGGAGGCTGGGAGATGATGATGGAGAGAGAGATGTGTCAAAGTGAGTGACAGATTGTCAGCCTGGTGGGTTTTGAAGCCTCGCTCTCAGAAGCAGCTGTGTTTTGGTACGTAGAAGGCCCCCGCTTGACGCTCTCATAGCCCTGCATGAGAGAAACACTGAGCGATTATATCCATAATGGTAAAAATAGACAAGGATGTGCATTATGTAACCAAGCTAAAGCTATACGCAACCTGGAGTCTGTTCTGCGTTTCACTAATTAGGTATGGGTTGCGCGAGGAGCCAAAGTTGAGAACGTGTCGATTCTGGAGTGTGAAGTGCTATTTCAGCAGGTGATTAAATGGCTCCAAAACAAACAAAAACAAGAGAAGTGAAACACAAACAAGGAAAGCAGAAGTTTTCACCTTTGACTCAAGTCTAACCCTTCTCCGAGATGCTTAAAACCGATAGTTATATAAAACCATACAGATTCATTTAGCTCCAACTGAACTACAACTGTACATACCTAAGCAGTGTTTCAGAGTCTAGCTGTGTTTTTATTCTACAGCATGTGCACCATAGAATCAGCTAGCCATCTGCAGTGTTGATGGCCAAATGGATGGTCTTGAGCATCAGGGATTTTGGATAAACTGGACATCAACCGATTATTGAACTGGGATACTACAGTGTTTATGGTAATCCTGATTGCTGATGCCTAACTATTGTGTGGAATATAGACAGCTCGACTTTGGGACAATTCCAATGTTGTTTTCAGAGTGAACTATCCCTTTAAAGATTACTGACACAATGGAAAAGTTCACTGCTCAAGATCACACTTACAGTGCCTTCAGAAAGTATTGCTACCGATGGACTTATTCCACATGTTGTTGTGTTATAGCCTGAAGGAAAAAGGAAACTGCACACTGCTCTTGATAGTATCACTGATCTTTAATAAGCTTTCGTATCGGCCTCACGCGGATTGTGCAACATTTGCCCATAATTGTTTTCATAATTCTTCAAGCTCTGTCAAATTGGTTGTTGATTGTTGCTAGACAACAATTTTCAGGTCTTGCCATAGATTTTCAAGTAGATTTAAGTCAAAACAGTAGCGTGACCACTCAGGAATATTCACTGTCTTCTTGGTAAGCAACTCCAGTGTAGATTTGGCCTTATGTTTCAGGTTATTGTCCTGCTGAAAGATTAATTAATCTCCCAGTGTCTGGTGGAAAGCAGACTGAACCAGGTTTTCTAGAATTTTGCCTTGCTTAGCTCCATTCCGTTTCATTTTTATCCTGAAAAACTCCCCAGTCCTTAAAGATGAAAAGCTTTAAAATGTAGGAATTTGTAAACATTTTGAAAAACACAATTCCCCTGACACAGAACCAAAAATCTAAATTTAATCCATTTGAAAAATAAGGCTGTAACACAACAAAATGTTGAAAAAGTCCAGGGGTGTGAATACTTTCTGAAGGCACTGTAGCTAAGCATGGGAAACGACTCCTGAGTTCTATATCTGCGTCAAGTAAAGATGTTCCAAAATAGCCTAATTAGTTTCTGTTTCTCTACAGCTGAGGGGAGAATGTAATAGTTCCATTAAGGGGTACTTCATTCCATAGTGCCGCAATGAGTCAAAATGGCCCCAGGCTTCGCAGGCAACCATTAACCCCAACTAATGCCAGAGATGTATTTTCTGCCATGGAAAACACAACAACAAATCATCGGCTGCAACACTCCAAGCACTGAGAGCGTTTTCAAAATTAGACACGAACAGGAGTCTGCTAACTAAAATTCGGATTACTTTGACAGTTCAAATAGCTGATGCTTGGGTAATGATGAACAGAGTTAACGCTCTGTGTTCGTGTGTGTGTGGTGTGTGAGTGTGTGCGAGAGGGGGTCTTGGGTGATCGTGTGAATGAGTTCAATCATGTATTCTCATTATTAAGAATATGCATAATATTACACATCAGTGCCCAACCAATTGGATGCAGCTTGATTTATGCACACACAAGGTAATATGATACGCTGTAATGTAACTGGTTCACTCCAATTGAAAAATAGTGCTAATGAACATGGCATTGTATTAGAAGTGTGCTGATGCATGTAGAGCATCAATAGGTTTCACTGAGGAGACTTGTGTTGAATACTGGTAAAAATCAAAAAGTCACAAATGGAGAGATCGAAATGTACACAATAGTTACCTGGAGGAAAATGGGGGAGCGTCATGCTTTTTCAATTTCAGTCAGGAGGGTTTAGTGTAGCAACAATATCATGGAATAAAATACAATAAATTAGTAAATGATAGTTTCCCAAATGATGATTATTATTATTTTTACAAGTGCATATACCTGTTATGTGGCAGGTATAAACAATGAAACAATGAATGGCTTTTTCTCTTATTCATTGATGATCAGATACTTCAGTTGTATCTGGTTCTGTTGCAATACATTTGAACAGTTGATATACTTTTTAGCATTGTTCCAAACTTAGACTATCCTCTTTTTTTGTGGTACTTTTACCCGTTTTTCATGATATCCAAATTGGTAGTTACAGTCTTGTCCCATCTCTGCAACTCCCCTACGGACTCGGAAGAGGCGAAGGTCTAGAGCCATGCATCCTACAAAACAAGCCGCAATGCTTCTTGACACACTGCTCGCTTAACCCGGAAGCCAGTCGGAGGAAACACCATCCAACTGGAGACCATGGTCAGCTTGCAGGCACCTGGCCCACCACAAGGAGTCGCTAGAGCGCGATGGGCCAAGGAAATCCCAGCTGGCCAGACCCTCCTCTAACCCGGACGACGCTGGACCAATTGTTGTGCCGCCTCATAGGTCTCCTGGTCACAGCCGGCTGTGACACAGCCTGGGATCGAACCCTGGGATGCTTCAAGCACTGCGGTGCAGTGCTTGAAGTGCTGTGCTGCGCCACTCGGGAGGCCAATATATCCTATTTTTTAACAATAGCCTGAATAGAAATCTGGTGCTGCAGCATGTGCTCATTCGTTGTCATGCTCGATGGTGGTGTAAAAAAATATTCTGCTGTTCTCTGGTCATTTTCGTAGAATTGCATAGAAATGCATTATAAAACGCTATTTTCTTCGCAGACCGCAAATAAGAGGATAGATTCATGTAGTGCTTTTATTATAATGAATATCTTTTCACCCCCCCCCCCCCCCCCTATCCGTGGTGGTTTGCAAATCCACAACCTTCTGGCTACTTTGCATTGTGATGCTTACGAAATGAAGAACAGTTTCTATAACTGCATACAGTATCTAAGGCTCTCATCTGTCTTTGGAGTGAGGGTAAACGCTAGGCATGTTTCTTGATATCCACTTATAATTGTAATTATTATTTGGGGTATTGCGGAGGGTCACTTGTTTTTTTTCTCTCCAAGCATTCAGGGAGGGTCGGATAAATATATATTTTACTGAAGGGAAGGCCATACATTTTCTCCAGGTATCCCGCATTACAAATAACGTACAATACCTTAGAACCTGGCACGTAGAGACCAATTTGCCATAATATCTCAGTACATCACTCAACACTGACTTTGAAAACCAAGATATTATCTGTCAAAACATGAGCAATAATACAGTTCAAAGACACATTTTCCATTTCAAACAGCTTTGGAAGAGACATAGTTCAAGTACTGATAGCCTCATCATCCACAATCAAATCAAGCATGGCACTACATGCATTGTGGGACACATTTGACATGCAATTGCATCTGGAATCAAATAAAGAGATAAAGAGGGCATTCACCATTCAGCACCTGGTAAAGCTACTGTGTTCCAGAGCCAATCCCTAACATAACTCCCTAAACAAACATTAACTGTCTGGATAGAAAAGCAGCTCTGGAAGAACCATAGCTTTACCAAACAGTAGCCTGAAACCCACGCCTAAAGCCACAGAGAAACAACTGCTTGTAGGCAACAAAAACACACAAAGCAAAGTTTCAGTCATAGGCTTTGAAACTGGGTAGAGAGGTCATATGGGGAAAATGGGAAGAGAAGGCGAGGAGGATTCAACAAAGGAGGCAGATAAGGGTTAGTCCAACCGAAAAACAAGCAGGTTAATAGAGAACTATTCCCCAGGGGTCGAGGAGACAGAAAGGGGTAAGGGGTCGGGGTTAGGAGTCAGGACAACTGCGTGTGTGGATCTGTACACTGTGGGCCCAAACGTCACTGGGACACTCAACATTCTGATGTTGACTAACACTCTGGTCTCCATTGTGTTATCATGATAATAAAAATGTCATGGTGACACTAAGCACTCTGAACCTGAGGGTGACAGTAAACATATAGGAAGTTTCCCCAGACACAGATTAAGCCTAGTGCTGGATTTAAAAGCATGTTCAATGGAGAATCACCATCAGCCTTTTTTGTCCAAGGACTAGGGTTATCTGTGAATGGGAAACTAGCCCCTCATGTTGACAGACAGGCAAGAACATGATGTGAATAACTTCAGTATAGTGCATGTTTTGAGGTGTTCATTTTGCTGCGTATGGAAAGATGTAGTATTGTGCATGTACTGCATATGACCCGTGGGGAGGTGTACAGTACAGAGCTCTACAGTGTGTGTTTTCATAGTCAAACCTGATGTCAATCATAGCCTTCATAAAGAGCGAGTAATTCGGGCAGAGGAATTAAAGGAAACAGTGATCTAGGTAAAGTGACCTTTATTTAGTGTCATTACCACATGACTAAGTAGTGATGCTAAATTGGCTGCAACAGCTGTGGCTGAGGCACTTTAGTGAGGTGGGCAACATTTTCTTGGTTATGATGAATAGCTTAATGTACACACCCAGCTTGAGGAGAATGCTGCATAGGATTGTTGATATGCCTAAACTATCCATGTTTTTTGAGTTTATAATGCACAACTTAAAATGAATTTACCGACATAGGATGACTGATGTTGTCGTAATCAAGAAGAGAGGTGATATGAGAGTTGAGTTGTATTTATGGCTTGACGGGAAGTCTATATTCCTCGATCCACTGAGATATAAATAAGAGTAAGGAACTGACACCAACCCTTCTTCATCAGCAAAGAGAAGTTTAGCCCGAGTTAATTCTCTGCTATTCTCCTAGTGCTTTAATGAGTTTCAGAGCCCTGCCTGCTTGCCTCTATTATCGAGTTGTCTCCCTGTACTTGTTGGCTAAATTAGCTTTTTTTCGCCGTACCCACACAGGTGAATTTGAATATGCGGACTACCCCGGAGGAGGTCTGTTTAAAATAAGCTAAGCAGGAAGTAACACTGGGAAAACAAACAATAGGGAGGTCTAAAAGCTGGGTCTAAATAATGTGTGTTTGCGTAGGTTGAAGCATTCTGACACTACAGGGAGGTAGGCGTTCTGCCTTGATGGAAACATAGGGTCGAACCGCAGCTAAATGATCGCTGGAAATGTTCATAACAGCGAGGTCTCAAAAGGGGTGCTTGTACTTGTATTTTGGTCAGTCATAGTCTTTATATAATACATTGCTTCTATCCGTAGCTGGATGAATCATGTCACCTTGTATTTGCGTCTGTGTAGGCCTTACATAAAATATAAACAAAAGCAGTTGGGATGCAATTCTAGAGTGCTTCAGAATTGCTATTACTGTAGCTTGCGGTAAATAGTTTGTTTATTGTGCCAAAGATGTTTCAAACCTGCTTCAAGGCTAGCCTTAAACTTACATCAGAGCTAACTAGACTCTTCTCAAATGAACCTCAGTTTACGTTGGTGCTGAGCTAGAACAAAAGCCTGCACCCACAGCTGCCTTCCAGGACCAGAGTTTCTTGACCCCTATTCTACCTATACTGCATCTCTTCTGAAGTTTCCACGATGTTCCTTAACTGAAACCAATAGCATCATATATACACACACACACATACAGTGGGGCAAAAAAGTATTTAGTCAGCCACCAATTGTGCAAGTTCTCCCACTTAAAAAGATGAGGCCTGTAATTTTCATCATAGGTACACTTCAGACAAGATTAGAAAAAAAATCCAGAAAATCACATTGTAGGATTTTTTATTAATTTATTTGCAAATTATGGTGGAAAATAAGTATTTGGTCACCTACAAACAAGCAAGATTTCTGGCTCTCACAGACCTGTAACTTCTTCTTTAAGAGGGTCCTCTGTCCTCCACTCGTTACCTGTATTAATGGCACCTGTTTGAACTTGTTATCAGTATAAAAGACACCTGTCCACAACCTCAAACAGTCCCACTCCAAACTCCACTATGGCCAAGACCAAAGAGTGGTCAAAGGACTCCAGAAACAAAATTGTAGACCTGCACCAGGCTGGGAAGACTGAATCTGCAATAGGTAAGCAGCTTGGTTTGAAGAAATCAACTATGGGAGCAATTATTAGGAAATGGAAGACACAAGACCACTGATACCCTCGATCTGGGGCTCCATGCAAGATCTCACCCCGTGGGGTCAAAATGATCACAAGAACGGTGAGCAAAAATCCCAGAACCACACGGGGGGGACCTAGTGAATGACCCGCAGAGAGCTGGGACCAAAGTAACAAAGCCTACCATCAGTAACACACTACGCCGCCAGGGACTCAAATCCTGCAGTGCTAGACGTGTCCCCCCGCTTAAGCCAGTACATGTCCAGGCCCGTCTGAAGTTTGCTAAAGAGCATTTGGATGATCCAGAAGAAGATTGGGAGAATGTCATATGGTCAGATGAAACCAAAATATAACTTTTTGGTAAAAACTCAACTTGTCGTGTTTGGAGGACAAAGAATGCTGAGTTGCATCCAAAGAACACCATACCTACTGTGAAGCATGGGGGTGGAAACATCATGCTTTGGGGCTGTTTTTCTGCAAAGGGACCAGGACGACTGATCCGTGTAAAGGAAAGAATGAATGGGGCCATGTATCGTGAGATTTTGAGTGAAAACCTCCTTCCATCAGCAAGGGCATTGAAGATGAAACGTGGCTGGTTCTTTCAGCATGACAATGATCCCAAACACACCACCCGGGCAACAAAGGAGTGGCTTCGTAAGAAGCATTTCAAGGTCCTGGAGTGGCCTAGCCAGTCTCCAGATCTCAACCCCAAAGAAAATCTTTGGAGGGAGTTGAAAGTCTGTGTTGCCCAGCAACAGCCCCAAAACATCACTGCTCTAGAGGAGATCTGCATGGAGGAATGGGCCAAAATACCAGCAACGGTGTGTGAAAACCTTGTGAAGACTTACAGAAAACGCTTGACCTCTGTCATTGCCAACAAAGGGTATATAACAAAGTATTGAGATAAACTTTTGTTATTGACCAAATACTTATTTTCCACCACAATCCACCACCGCAAATAAATTCATAAAAAATCCTACAATGTGAATTTCTGGATTTTTTTTCTCATTTTGTCTGTCATAGTTGAAGTGTACCTATGATGAAAATTATAGGCCTCACATCTTTTTAAGTGGGAGAACTTGCACAATTGGTGGCTGACTACATACGTTTTTTGCCCCACTGTATATACACATATGTGTGTCCTATAGCTAGTACAGTGTGTGGGTGCATCAGAGAGAGAGAGAGGCCTTCCTTGGAACTGCCAAGCTGTTACTTCCAGAACAGTTCCTCTCTCGCCTTATCAGCCAGGTCCCCGTGCTTTTGATTGAACCGGCAGCCAGGCGACACTAGCCCATGCTGAAATAGATTGCGTTGCCCAAGTTTCTATTACGGTTTCCCCTTGTACGCTTGCCAGCTGCTGGTTATTTATTTGTTACAGGCTTTTCTCATTTGAGCCTGAGTGGCTCATCATTGCAGCCGGAGACTCTGTCGGCCTGAATGGAACCCATCACTAGCAAGGATTTATGGACTCCTGACAAGGCGCCAGAGGAGCGCAGCAAGGAGAGCCTGGGCTAAAGGAAATAGCATCAACGAACAGTCTTCCCATCCTGCTGAATATTAGGAGCTCCGGTTGGTTTCCTATTGGGAGTAATCTGGGAATGACATTCAGGAAGCAGCGCTCTAGACAGCGTGAGAAGAGAAGACGTGCTTGGTCGTGTGTGACTGTTAAAGTGTGTCCCGCTGGAGAGTGGAGAGTAAGCTACCCTAGTAGATGGACTAAATAAGAGATGAGAGGAGACATGCAGGAGTCATTTTGTTAGGACATTGTTTGGAAGAGTTAAATGGATCCAATGCAGTATCTATTTAAGTGATTAAGCCTCTCTAACTCATGGTTGCTTCATTAAGTGAGTGGATATATGGTTAAATGTTTAGTGTCCTACACACAGAGATTAGAGTGTTAGTGCTCATCTTGGTTAGTAGTGTGCAGTGAAGCTTCAGGGCCCATCAATGCAATCCAGTGCAGATCAAAGTTCAGCAGACAGGCACCCCACCTCCTTACCCTCCATCTCCACACTGATTGCTTCCGAGTCAGGTGACCCCTGGTCCCCAACTGGGACTGGAGGACTGCCATCAGGACCTGTACCTCTTTCAGAGTCACCTGCCACCTTAGGGAATGGGGCGACCTGATTGGTTGTGCTGGCGGTTGTTGTGGGTGTGGTCTTCCCTGTTGTTGTGCAGGTGGGGGAGGGGTAACAAAGTGACCCGTTAGTGAAATGGAAATGCAGCACACAAAAACACCTAAATATAATGTTTTTTTTATGACAAGGGAAGGATTCTTTGTACCTTGGAGAAAAAGATATGTAAATCCAGCATGAAAAAAAGATTACTGTCATAATTACTGTTAAGCTGATGATGACAATGAGGACATTAACATAAAGAGCGCTTTGAAGAGAATTCAACTGAATCCATGAGTGCAATAAATAAAGTAGGTAGCCTATACATCACACGTAAAGCACTCCTCCATAGGTGCAACATGACTCAGCGCTTTAGAACCAACGTTTTCCCCCACTGTTTAATGCCCTTAATAGATAAAACATTCAGGCGTTGCAGAAATTACGAGACATTGGAGAAAAACACTCAGGGCCAATATGGTCATGAGTTGGCTGCAGTGCCGGCCTTAAGATTTCCAAACCGGCTACCTTTGTTACTGAACCAGTGAGGAATCTCTTGCACCTGGCACTGCAGCACATTCTGCACAGCAAAACCCTGTTGTTGTGGATGCTACCAGCTGGTGCATGGACTCTTCCAGCACATACAAACTGTGATATACAGTTACCTTTCACAGACGATTTTCTTTACTGAGTAGTTTGACAGATGAGTTGAAATGGATACCAGTAGCTGAGGTAATGGTAGGTAATGACTTACAGCAACTTCCGGTTCTCTGCTTCACTAAACTGTTTTACAGGTAGTTACCGTCTAACCTACATAGGGAATGGTCTATGGAAAATGTGACAATGTCAACATATCCAATTAGGATCTGTACTGGTACTGTGGGGTTATGCGGTGTCTGAGTCTGTGGATCCAATAAGGGTCTGTACTGTGAGAGACCTGGCAGAAGAAAGCACTGTCATCGTCACAACAACCATCATGAGTGTCTGCCTAATTCTCTGACAGTGGATGTCCTTGAGGCCTTGTGTGCAGCACGCCGCTATTGATGTGGATGTTTCGCTAATACGCCGGCCATAATGTTAGCATACTGGAGGGTGCCAGCCCAGATTGAAAGTGAAAGGCCCGCTCTCGATGCCAGTTGATAGTTTTCACTCTGAATAAGGTGCCCTATCAGAGCACCAACTGCGCCAGGCAAATTAAAACGGCACACCGGGGGAGTTCAGCCTTGGGATGCCAGACAACAGCTCCAGGGCTGCATTATTAGTTCAATTTATCAACATTGTGTGTGTACATTGCTTTCTCCTTTCCTGAGAGAAAAGAAAGGAGAAAAGCACAATATGCAGTGGGGAATGATTTGACTGTCTACACTGCTGGGTGTTTGTCTCTCGCTGCTTTCTCTATGGGATGGGATTGTTCCATTCTGGGGAATAGTAAGAAAGAGGACTTAGGAACCAATGCACACCAGCGAGAATGGCATTGTTCAACATTATGGGGTGTTCTATTGTGGGGAAACCTTGTTCTTCAGTTTGGACTCATCAAAGGCTTTTGTCATTCTGCAAGTCTGAGTCTGAAGTCTGGCAGTGTGTGAAGTACTTCCAACAGAGTACAGAGGCATGGATGGAGTAATCGCCGGGCGGAATTAGTCAGTAGGGTCGCTCATCTAGTCCCACTGCCCACTGAGCGGCACTTCCTCCAGCAGAGAGGATACAGAAAACAAAGGCATTGTGGGAATGTGGAGGTCTGAGGCTAAGTATTGCTTGTGTTCTGAAGTAGATAGAGGCTGGACTGGACCCTGGATGGATGGTATTGTTGAGATATAATGGCCAGCAACTCTCACTAAGATGGTCTCAATGCTGTGTTTATCACTTCTAGGGAAAAGCAGCCACCATCAGTACCCATGGATAATTTGTAAGGTGACAAAGGGCAATTTTTTTTATTTGATTTTTACCAGCAACTCCTTTTGGGGAAAATGGTGGATTCCCAGTTGAATTAGACTGACAAGTAAGTTTGAGAGAAGTGAGCCTGAATGAGTTCACCAATTGTATCACTAACTACCTGACTAGTTAACTAACTAACCCACTAACTCAGCTAACCGAAAACCAGAGCTACGTAAATAAGAGCAGTAAACAATTCTGCTCTCTGACAACAAAAAAAAAACAATCATTAAGTCATGGCCCAGGGATGTCACTATCATAATTCAAAGATAATTCCACAGTAATTGTTTATTAATGCTACGTTAGACTACATCTCAGCTGAGAGCTAGCAATGTGCTTGCTGCCAGCCGCTGAGCTCTGTAGCCACCCTGCTCTATGGGAAGGCAGTGGGGAGTAACGGAGCGTTACAGGGATGATGATTCTCCTTGATAAAGGGAAGTGGGCAGCTTGGCAACTGGCGCTGCTAGCCTGTCAAACATCCATGCTGGTGCTGCTGCCGCGACTAGAGTTGGACAATAGCTCAAATGTTAAAGATAGCTGTTGAGGTGAGAGAGGTGGTGTTGCTGTTCTACGCAACAAACTCTCCTGAACTGCTCGTGTTGCATAACAAGTCCAAAAAAGGGGAATAGAGATGTTGCTTACAAGGCTTTGCTAGCGTTAGCCTGTTCGCTAACAACCTCAGACAGTTCGGACAAGTTTTAAAAATAGAGGATAAAGAAATGTCAACTGACCATATGCTGAATCAGCAAGAGTGTTTTGCTTGCGTGTGGTCGCCAGGACGTCTAGAGAAGAAAAGGGAAAGCAACAGACATATTGACAGAACAGTACATTGTGTAAGTCTGAGTAGTGGTTAAATACTCAAACTGTGCTTAGTTAAATGTATAATTGACTGCTTGTTTAACGTGCCCATCTGCAAGGAACAATTGAGAGCAAAATTCCCACCGGGGTACTCTTCAGCTAGGAAATGACAGGCTACTTCAACTTGTACCGAGTTGCTGATTCATTTCATTGTACTATCACTCTCCAAGTATGGCAATCCCTTTTTCTGTATCATTTTGGACAATTAAATGCACTTGATAAGCTTCGCTTGTTATGAAAGAGCTTTTATGATGGCTCTGTGCATCTAGTGGAGAGCCATTAAGAACAGATGATTGGTCCACCTTACCGTGGCAGCTGTCGGGGTAGTGAGGGTAGCCGTTCTCCACATCCTGCTCAAATCCGCCCCTGAGGAAAAACAAAAACAGAAGAGGACAAAACGGCCTGTCAGCGTGTATGTGTCATTCCTCTTTCACCATTTAAACACAACCTCCGCTTTCATTAACTGTACACTGTCAAGCTTTTCAAAATGAAGACAAAGAGTTAAATAAATGGTGCTGCAAAAGAAAACCATTTCATTGGTTTTGTCTCTGCAAGGTCAGGCTGACTGTTTTGTTAATGTCCAAATTCAAATGGATGTGTCGAGGTGCTATCACCTGGCAAGAATAATGTTTCACCACCAGTTGTATCCATGATGATACTCTGTTCTCTGGTTCCACTTATACAGCAAAAGAAACATTGCATTCTTGCAACACATTTAGTACCTCTAGTATGTATTTACATTTGGTTGTGCTCCAGTGCATTGGACACTTTCTTGGACATATTTCTTCTATGAATCAAAGGCTTGTGCACATTCAGAAATCATACGTTCCCCCTGGTGAGTAACGTGATTGCGTTGATGCACAGTGGAGTGAGTGGCCCCTTAGTCAAGCAGAACATAACATCAATGACACTGAATCTTCTACGACGCAGTATCGACTGAGCAGGCAATCAAAGAAAAGAACAGATGTAAATACTCATGAACATTCACACATACGCAAACACGCGCCCACACACTTGCTCGCGCGGGCAATCAAACACACATCTACACAAAACAGACGTTCCAGGCGCGGCAAAAAAACAAATTACATCTAAATGAGAAGCAGGCCTAGATGAGTGAATACAGACCCAGTGAGCAAATCAAGAGTGAAAAAATACAACAGGGAATTCAGAGGGGAGAAATAATAAACTCTAAGAAATAATAACTTCACTTATCTTTCCATGCTCAGCAGTGGGCCCACTGACAGCCGATAGCATTAGTTGTATTACCACAGCAGAGTGGGTTTGTTTGTGAGTGAATAGGTCGGCCTGGGGGATTTTGAGTGATTGTGTGTCCATGTATGTGGACCACAACTAGTAACCAGTATTACTGTATGCCTCCATTCCCTTTCTGTTTGTTTTATTCATGTATTTATTTATTCTGAGAGTTTGAGAGAAAGAGTCACGGAGAGAGTCCTAGACTGGCCTCTTTGGCACGCCGTCCCCAAGCGCTGACAGTGAGGGGAGAGAGACAGGAAACCATGGAAACAATTCACCTCTGGCTCAACCCCCTCCCCCCCAAAAAGCAGCCGGCAGAATTTATGCCACCTCTGGAGCGAGAGAGTAAGGGAGGAGAGAGTAAAGGGGATGTGTCCCCTGTTGCTCTCCGGTCCAGCCCCATTACAGCCTTTATGAGCTGTTGCATCTGTTCTGGAGGCATGGCCATGCTCGGGTTCTGACTATTTCACACCATATCACTCTCTCTCTCTGACGTGGACAGAGCAGGAACAGCGTAATAGCTCTACTGACTGCATGTATAATATTTGCCAATCTCTTCGGTTCCACTCCATTGGCTTGCTGCATGGCACTGTCCTGCTGGTTAAAAATGTGATAAATCAAGCCTCAGTCCAATTCTGATTACCTGCCCAGCACGTACACACCGCCGCACGCACGCGTACACACACATACACACACATACACACCTTTGGAATATTACATTAACGTCTGGCTGTGAAGCTATGGCAAATAAAACCCATGGGTGGCCAATCACAGGATATGCAATAAGTCGACCCCCAACAGAATAATCCATTTGAAGCAGTCCATATGACTATTAGGATAGTGGCAGCTGCCTCTGCTGTGATGTCTGTCCACCCATCCACACAAAGTTTACAGCCCATGTTTACAGAGGCGAATACCTACAGCAAGTGATTTAAGGCCACACTGAAAATCAGAGGAACAGCGACAGCCCAGTCCCTGAGTGTCAGGAGGCAACATAGGAGGTGAAATAGTGTGTTCTACTGCCTCTCCTCCTCTACCGCTCTCCTTCCCTCCCTCCGTTCGGAAGACAGTGAGGTACACACGACATGATTGAAATCTACCCAGCTGAGCATTATTTTCGATTCCATGCTACAGTGCAGAAAGAAAAAGACAGTGGGTCAGGAGGGAGTCTCAGACAGAGGAATTGATTGGCTTTTTGTTTGCACACACACACCCTGCTTGGTGCTGACGCTGAGCCAGTCGATAGCTCTAAGTGTCAAATGGCTTCCTTCCAGTTCATCAGAATGGATCAGTAAATTACATTGAGGTCATTTTGATCGATGCCTTTCAGTCCCACCCCAAGTGACGCACGGCCCCTCCAAGCAGGTATCTGGGGTTTCATTTCCGAGTGATTGCAGACGTGATGTATGTCCGCCACATAGAAATAAACAAGATGGATGCTCGTCCTATATGTGAAATGGAGCCGACAGACCAATGTTTTTACTGTATTTTAGCGGCCGTATTCATCACGTTGACAATCTGGGCAAGTCAAACTCCAGATTAGGTATCGATTATTGAAAGCATACAAGGAAGTAGTTTGCAGAGTACTATGAAGTTACTGCTACTTCCTTCATTTACTGTATGTTTCATGCAAGGTCATGTCTATGGCCATTTGATGATGATAAATTGTCAGTAATGTTACATTTTTCTGATGGAAGACTCAACACTAATATTTGACACATACTACTCAACAAAACAAGGAGTAGGGGCTAGGGATGGGTTTGGTACTTAGCCTCTTAACCTGCTGTCATATAATTGGCTGCGTGGTGGGGTGGTCCTTACGCAACATCTGTGACTCACCTGAATCTGGGCACCACTGTGACACAGCTCCCAGTCCTCTGCCACACGCAGTAAGGGTCCCTCGAGGACAGACAGCTCCTGTGAGACAGACAGACAGTCAGAGTTCGGTGTGTGAACACTATCAAAAAGTAAGAGACCAAATACATATTTTAATGAAGACTCTTTTGTGAGGCATGACCTGAAGTGACATGTGATATCTATTCACCTAACAACACCCCCATATTCTGGAGTTTCTCATTAACATCACAGGCCACAGTCACACCAGACGAAGTAAAACAGATCAGGCAAGGGTGTCATTTTACCACACAGAAAAAACCTGCCATTTCAATTTTTCAACTGCAGAGTGAGCCTAGCTTGTAACTCTCCTATCTAGGAGCTCAGAAAGAGGCAGAGATGAATATGAGAGATGGTCAACGTAGTGTGACTGGCTGTCGGTCTGTAAGGCTGCAGACAGCAGTGTTTGGTTAGAGCCCCCTGGGTGTCTGGAGCCCCCTGGGTGTCTGGTAGCCAGAGGCAGTCTTGGACATGGACTCAGTGACACAGCCCAACTAACAGGCCAGTACGTAGAAGAGATGTCGGGAGCCAGAGATGAGGACTGAGAGTTAGGTCAGTCATGCTCAACATGGTTTACAACACAGAGGGTCGTGTAGAGCGGGAGAGTGGAGGAGTCTCCACCAGACCGGCATTGACAACATGTCAGAGTTAAAAGGTAATGACCCCTATCTGTAGGGGAGACTTGAAGCATTCCTGCTGGCTCCTTTTCTCTGGGCCTGTCAGGACATGATGAAGACACAGGTGTTCCTCTCACCTATGGATCACTAGAGCTGTGTATATATCTATAGCTCTGTATGGAACCACTCATTAGAAACTGTCTGTCTGGAAGGAAGGTCCACCATGTCTAGTCTCTCCTCTCTCTGTGGTGTAAATTCACAATGTCTCCTTCCTTCCTGTGCCTTGTCAGTTTTGCTGTCTTACTGTTTTTTACTGAGAATATCACCCCGGGTCTGTGGGGTTACAGCTGACCTTTTCTGGGGGTTCTCATTAACCTAGCACTGAGGCAAAACAGTTGCAAATGTGACAGCATTTTGTAACTGCTTTAATAACTAAAAAGGGGGGAAATGAAAATGTTATGAACATTGTGTGGGTCAGACGGTTGAGACTTTCACACAACTTTTGATATCCCTTTGCCATCTTTTTCACTAAATCTCTTTTCTCTATATATTTCATTCAACGTGTTTCTGCTGTCTGAATCATATCCATTGCTGAAACCTAATAGAAACAGCAGCTGCAGCGAGAAGCGAGAGATAGAAAAACCGTTTTGCTTTGTGCCAAGATAGAGGCTACAGTAAGGTGGAGAGACAGACCAAACCAACCAAACCTCATTTGGAGGCAGACAGATGGGGAGAGGAGGATATGGGCCTGACACCTGACCCCTGCAAAGCATCATGGGGCTTAAGGGGCCCCTAATCCCTGGTTGAGGTGCGCTGGGCTGTTTCGGAGTGATCCAGCGATGGAGGGGCATTAAGCCCTCTAAAGTGAGACAGGCCCTATCCTTCTCCTCGTCGTCGCGTTGAAACCCTGGACGTGGGTTGGCCTGCAGCAAATCAGCTGGTTCCAATTTGTGCGTAAATGCTGTTGAGCACTTCTCTAAGGCTCACAATGAGGGTTTAGCATGCTACGTCCCTGTATCAAATTTAATACAAATGTTTTTCTTGGGGGGTTGGGTAGAGGCGGGGGGGAACATTCCTCCACAACCCCAAAATAGGACACAAGATTGTTGAGTATACTAGCTCGGACAAAACATCCCTGAAAAAACAAATCCCCTCCAGCAGTTGCTCTGACTGCAAGGAAGTCCTTTTCACTGCCCTCATAGCAACGTCGGCTTCTAAACCCTTGGTGATTCATATTGTGAATATAGTTTGTTGCATACAGCATATTCACAATTTGACAAACGATAGCAGCAACATTTTTTTATTTAGATTTATTTAACCTTTATTTACCCAGGTAGGTCAGTTGAAAATAAGTTCTCATTTACAACTGCAACCTGGCCAAGATAAAGCAAAGCAGTGTGACAAAAACAACACAGATTTACACATGGTATTAACAAATGTACAGTCAATAACACAATAGAGACATGATTGATTGTATGTCACACATGTGTAACTTCACATCACCATAGCAGCACTGGGGGAAGGAAGCCTCTATAGTGGCAAACGCATGAAAACTGGAATTCCACAGCAATATTAACACACACTTGGCAACTGTTAACAGTGTGGTACTAGCTGTTTATAATGGACGGGGTATCACTCACTTCTTGCAGGAGCCGTAGTCATTGCAGCGGCTCAGAGGTACTCGGACCACACAGCTGGAGAAGGCCACAAACAGAGCGTGATGTTCCCTGTCCAGCTCCAATCCCAGAACCCGTCTGTCCTCTCCGCGGACGTTACATCTAGGAAAGGGGAAACGACAAACACGTCTCATTATTTCCGAAATTTATGCTGATGGATGGCGACATCTACAGCACCCTGGGAGACTGTATGCAAATGAGAGTGGAGTTGAAAAGCTGTTCAGGACACGTACTAACAGCACCACAACGCATATCACTGTCTTATTTCAGTGGACTCTGCTTGGAAGCATCACATACAACAACTATCCTCTTACAGCGGGCAAAAAAATGACTTCTGTTTGTTGCTGAACCAATAAAAGTGAACATTATGAGAGGAGTGCACTATATTATAAAACAGATCGTTTGCATCATGTAGATGAAGAAGAACGGAGAAAGGGAGGCTGACTTGGTGGGGTTGTAGACATCGATGTCCTCCAGTAGCTGTGTGCTGAAGGAGGCGTTGAGCTGGGTGCTGGCCAGGATCTTCAGTACCCTGCCGTCCTCGCTCCCCAGGAACAGCACCGTGTGGTTCTTATAGGGCCCAGCTGACGTATCCACTGCTAGCTGGGTCAACTTGAACCTGGGTGGACACAACAACAGGGTTGTGGTTCGGGGTTAACATAATGATACCTCCGAAGAGACAAAGCATCTGCATTTAAAGATTATTGTCGGAGTGTGTGCATGCACTGCAAAGTGACAACACTGTGTAAGAATACGCAGGACACTATTGTAAGTAAAACCACTGTACAGCTGCTCTCAACTTTCCTTCAGTCCCACACAAGTTGATGACATGTTGTTTACTCAGAACATCACACTGACTGGCACTACGCTAGCTAAATGACTCAACAACGTGAGGTATTCATCGTTAAAGTTCTGTTGTTCAGCTCGTCTCGGGAGAGTTCTGAAGCAGATGTGACGTTTGGAGGCAGATGTGAGACAGACAGCGTGCCTTCCCTCCGCTGTGTGAAGACGCCTGGTTGTCTGTCAGACTGGCTCGGCTTTACCATGTAAGTCACAGCAGGGGACCGAGCTAGGTGGCTGTCTGACAGCCCTCTGACACCCATTCTACATTCAGCACCACTACATGGCTGGGCTTCTAATGAGCCACTGGCACTATTTCCTGCATTAGTCTGGTAGACCACACCCGGACGGTGTCTTTCATTGATGTGCTTTTCAGCTTTTCACAGACCCCTTCCGGTTGGATCTATAATTTTGGGGAGGCCCTATCCTTTTTGGGTCTATCTTTGATGTGGTGTTATGGAAGGCCTCATCCTGACTGCGTCAAACTTTTATATTTAATGGGCTTTTCATGTTGAGACAAGGGACCAAGTTTTCTACCCATCAATTTTCCCTTTTATCTATCCATCTTTTCATCCCTCCATCCACCCTGTTACTACCTGCTGGTTGTGCGTGTGAAGTAGGGCCGGTGGTTGACGGAGGGAACAGCCTCGTCCATCAGGGGGTGGTTCTTGATGAAGGTCAGGGTGTCGTCGGGGAAGGTCGTGGACGACTTGTAGGCAGCAGCAGAGCCGTCGCCGGCACAGCAGCCTGGTCTGTGAGACCGAGAGGAGGGGCAGAAGTTAGTCAGTGGAGTTTCAAAGTCAGTGGGCTAGATTTACTAAGAACTCACAGTGAGGGAATATAATACTGTAGATGCAAACTTTTGTTGACAGTGTTTACACTGGAATAAAGTACATTTATCTGGATGGAGGCTGTCAAAGTTCCCACTCACATGTGTTGGTCTTACCTGGGTTTGGGTACCTGCTCCTCAGGCACGGGTGTCCAGGCTGACTCACTGTTCCTCTGCTCCTTGAACTTCCCGTTGAAAGCCTTCTCAATGTCGTCCATGTAGAATGCACATACTGCTGAGCCTGTGATACTGATGAGGAAAACAACAGAGACATCTGTCATGGGCAGCACCCACCTGTAGCACGCGCTCCAGCAGGTATATCTCTCTGGTCACCCCCAAAACCAATTCTTCCTTTGGCCTTCTCTCCTTTCAGTTCTCTGCTGCCAATGACTGGAACGAACTACAAAAATCTCTGAAACTGGAAACACTTATCTCCCTCACTAGCTTTAAGCACCAGCTGTCAGAGCAGCTCACAGATTACTGCACCTGTACATAGCCCATCTATAATTTAGCCCAAACAACTACCTCTTCCCCTACTGTATTTATTTATTTTGCTCCTTTGCACCCCATTATTTGTATTTCTACTTTGCACATTCTTCCACTGCAAATCTACCATTGCAGTGTTTTACTTGCTATATTGTATTTACTTCGCCACCATGGTCTTTTTTTGCCTTTACCTCCCTTATCTCATTTGCTCACATCGTATATAGACTTATTTTTCTACTGTATTATTGACTGTATGTTTGTTTTACTCTATGTGTGTAACTCTATGTTGTTGTATGTGTCGAACTGCTTTGCTTTATCTTGGCCAGGTCGCAATTGTAAATGAGAACTTGTTCTCAACTTGCTTACCTGGTTAAATAAAGGTGATATAAAAAACATTTTTAAAAATGGGAAAGGCCCATATTAACCCAGGTTATAATGGATTGTATAGCTATAAAAACATTCAAGACTGCTGCCCAAGGTTGTATAGGACATTAAACAACAATCTTATAAAATAAGCTTTTAAAAATATACAAGGGGTAGGATATTGCAAATGTGAGCATTATCTTCTATGAAAGCATTTGGCTGTTTTTTTATTTATATTTTCTATAAAAAGAGGTACAGTAAAACCTCATTATACTCATTGTATGAGTATGTACTGTATATCTGTATGGCCGTCTGTCATGTTGCTGCCTGGTACTGTGACTGACCTGTTGGCCTGTGTAGTGAAGACCCCCAGCACGGCTGGTCTGAGATTGATCTGCAGCACGTTGGTCAGCGACTGCAGAACGTCAAAGTAGAAGAAGGAATCGCCCGGCACCGAGCAGTTGAGCCTCGCTTTGAGGAACGACGTCCAGTAACGCTCTAGAACCCTGGGAGAACCTCCGTTGTCGTTCTTACATACACGAGCCACTCTGGAGAACACAACCTGATTGGGGGGGGTTAGAGGAATATCTTTATAGGATTTTCCACATATTTTAATTCCTTTTGTGTTCATTCAGTAACATAACACAGTGTCATGACATGACATTGTTTCACATTTGACATTACATTGCAGCCTATCCAATACAATCCAACGTTATTGTCCATATGTTACAACAAAATAAGTTTTGTGTTCTCAACCCCTCCAGACAGCACATACAGTATCACACATATCATACAGTTGAAACAAGGGGAGATTCTACTAAGCTAAATGGAATTGTTTTAAGGTCATACGAAGGATCATTTATCTATTTGATTTTTAATTTTAAGACACCTTGAAGTATCAAAGAAATATATACAAAAATTATTTGGTGAAAAATTGAATTTGGCTTACTGCTATTAGCCCATACAAATGCATTGAATATCAGATTCTCTACATGGAACAACAGATAGTCCCCCCAAAAATATCAAAAAGGAAGTTTATTTTGAAGTGTCCTATATCTGAGGGGGATAAAAAAAGATCAGGAAACTATTACGTTTAAAAAAAAAAAATGTATTCGACCCCTTATTTGTGGCACTAAACTATTCAGACCCCTTCACTTTTTCCACATTTTGTTACGTAACGGCCTTATTCTAAAATGGGTTAAATAAAAAATTCTCATCAATCTACACACAATACCCCATAATGGAAAAGCCAAAAACAGTTTCTGAATTTTTATAAATTTTTAAAAATAAAAAATAAGATATATTATTTACATAAATATTCAGACCCTTGAATTACAACTGTCGTACCTTGCCAAGTGTGGTATACTCCACAGCAATCTCACTGAAGAAGAAGTACACATAGTTCCCGTACTCAATGGCATGGAGGAAATGAGGCTCTGAGGAGACAAAAGGGAGAAATATGAAACAGTAGAACTGACTGTACTACTTGGTATTCACAATAATAATGCATTAGGCAGTCAGTGTTTTGGTAGGAAACATCACTCAAGTGGATACCACACATTCATTTAGAATGAAATACCACCAATATGTAATGTACTGCATACAAATATTTCATGATACATGGCAATGCAAAACTGAGAAGAATTCAGAAGGAAGATTCAGGAAGATTGAGGAAGGTAAATTCACAAGTTGTTTCAAATTAAGACCTGAGGCCAAGGCCAGGTGCTCACCTCGTAGCCATTTGGAGTCGTACTTCACGGTACGAAGCACCGGGCTGCTCTCTCCCAGACTACGGTAAATTACCGCATCACTCGCCAGGAAGTCTGTCATGGTGGCCGAGTAGAAATCGCCACCTGAGAGGAACAAAACAACTAATTTAAGAAAGGCGTGCTTTTTTTCAAATGAACACAATTGCAGTGAAGACTAGAAACCCATGCCTCCCAATGTGTATTTTCATCTCTTGGCTACATTTCATGTAGGGGCTGTGCTGCTCTCAATAACACTGTGTGAACTATGTCTAAATGTCACTGGCAAATTGGCAAGATTGAGGGCAGGTTTACTGATCAAGTTGCTGCCCCCAGCTGACATGTCTCTCTGTCTCTGTCCAGAGCAACTCACCAGCGAAGAGGCCGACGTTGGATTGGCGAGACTCAAAGGGACAGCGGGCCTGACCCACCACTTCCTCACCGTCCTGTTCCAGTGTGGACATCTGGGAGAGAGAGGGAGGAAAGAAGAGAGGACTCAGAGAGGGAAGAGGGTACTTCATAAAGCTATTTATAGGAGTGTAACTAAAAAGAAATACTCCACGGAGCTTATATTGAAAAACCTCAACTAAAATAACTAGGTCATTGTTTGCAATTGTTAAGTTTAATATTTCCCCCTTACTGAAAAATCGATTCAGTCCAAACTTGAGTATTGTTCTGTTTTATATCAGGTTAGCTTTACGGCTAACTGCCAAGTTATAAAGTCGACCCCTTAAAGTCATTGACAGAATGTGCCTCTAGTCAATCCTGATGAATAAATAGGAACACGTGTCATAAAGATACCTTTTATTTAGTACGTTTTACACTGCATTGTAACAACAGTGAAGTCAAAAGGTCAGGAGTAACACTCCTGTCAGCCTGCTCTATGGCTGCTACTCTGGTAGCACTGTGAGGAGACAGTATCTCCTAACCACAGATCTTTAGCAGCTATTCCTGCCCCACCGTTAACAAGGCCGTAAACCTCGGCTCAGACAATACGTGTGAATCCCGCTGGGGTGGGGGAAGGGAGTAGCAGAATGCGACCCGGAGGAGAGGTCATTCTCGGCAGCTCCAGCACACCAGCCTTCACAAACACACACAGTGACAGCCGTCAACATGTGTGTTTATATTTAATGCTGTGTCATTGCTCAGTGTTCCCTATGGGTACACTCTCCATGTGAGACATCCACCAATGCTACTGTGGCTGTTATAGCTCTGATATATCTGCTAAACCATGGTTCTGGGGCTTCAATAGTGTGATTTAGACTAGAGGCTACAGGTTTTCACTTCCTGGTCTAACTACCATCTGGTCACACAACCTCTGTCTTTGATCCAGCTGGCTCATTGGGCAGAGTGTTTTGTGGCGATCA
Source organism: Oncorhynchus mykiss (assembly GCF_057628025.1). Classification (NCBI taxonomy): domain Eukaryota; kingdom Metazoa; phylum Chordata; class Actinopteri; order Salmoniformes; family Salmonidae; genus Oncorhynchus; species Oncorhynchus mykiss. The sequence goes on from NC_143023.1 coordinate 31,354,513, forward strand.
ATTTACATGGAAAATGCACTCTGTGCAAAATAAAACATCTTCCACCCGTCCACACCCACAATCCAATCCCCTTCACCCTAACAGACCCGCTCCTGACCCCACTGCCCTTCTCAGTCTTTCTAAGGAATGCTGCAGACAGATTGCATGATATGATTTCAACTTCAGCACACAATTCCCAGTTCTCCGGGTAGACATCGCTCCCGGTTTTTCCGAGCCGGGAGGGAGCGGGACAGGGAGAGGAATTTGTTCTGGATAAAGTGTAAATCAACGTCTTCCATTGGGAGTCTATGGCGGAAAAGGTAAATCTTCTGCAGTGGTCTGTATGGATTTAGCCAGCTCCCCAGTGGACTTCTCAGACTGTAGACGCTACGTTCCCTCTTCCAAAAAACACACCGTGAATCATTGCCCAGAACCGTGATGTCATCTCAGCTCAACCAGACTTCTTTTGTATTGGTAGACATCCTGGGGAGTATGAGTCCATCTACGCACCATGGTCACGATTAACGTATCGCTATTTTCCTTTGTATGTTTCCACTTAGCCGAGATCTCGCTCTTGCACACTTTGGGTTGTTAATCATTTGAGCAGTCAGATAGCCATTGAGACTAGGTGGCGTGAGTTCTTTTGGAACTAAAGTAGTGGCTCTCCTGGGATTCTGACTCCAGTTTTCAAGCAAGTTTTGTTTTCTCTCTCCCCTCCCTTCTCTCGCTTTCTCCCTCCCTCTCTTTCCCCCACTCTGTCCCTCGGAGGATGATGATCTCAAATCTGCGGTTGCAGTTTATTCATCAGATGTGTAAATAAAGACGGTTATTATCATCATGGATCTGTGTTCAGTCAACAGACCGCTGCCAACCTCGGTTGAGTCAACATGTTTCTCCATCAACATCCAGGATAGCAGCACTCCTTTGAAGTGTTGATGCAATCTGGAGCCCTATCTGTGCACGACAACGTTGACTTGATGATTTTATACTGTAGATAGAGAGGACACTTTTTTTTCTCCCAAAAAGTTAGGAGAAAGTCAGTATGTCAACACCTGTAGGCATATGCTCTGAATGCAGTGCCCTTAACCGCTAAACCACCCCATGTTATGGAAAAGAGCACTTTGACATTGGTTCAACAATTTTTTTAAACTAAGCTTATTTACCCCATCTGTTAGGTTTCAGAACAGTGCTGGGTATGGAGCTGGGGGCTTTAGATCGAAAGGTGACTGAGGTGTAGTGTCCTACCTTGTAGTTGCGGCAGGTGGGGTTAAAGGCGTTGGTACCGCAGGCAAATAGCGTCTCGTCGTTGCGTGGGACCAGAACTTTGATGTAGTTGTAGCACTCATCCTGTCAAAGGGAAACGGCTGGGTTTCAGAGGACGGCAATGTGACTACTGGCTGCTGGTGTTATCACCCCACATGCAGTGTCATTGCACAGCTTATTATGCACTGAATTGCATTTTGCTAAGTGTACACACGCACACCCTCTCAGTCATACTTCTGTTCCTATTCTTGTCATTCCCATAATCCCTGTGCTGATCTCTATGGTTTCACTAGAGCTCTGGGAGGCTGACGCTGCTTGTGCCACAGACTGGTTCTGGAACTACAGATACCTGTGGTGCCGATTTTGATAAGCAATCTATGCTATTGTTAGTGCTACCCTCCCACATCAAATAACAGACAGTCAGAGAGCGAGAAACAGAGAGAAAAAGAAAGAAAGAAAGAAAGAAAAGGGAGAGAGATACTCACGCTGTTCTTCCCCCTCACTGTGCATTTATCCACATCCTTTGTCTTCCAAGTCAATTTCTGCAACACACAGACAGCCAACTGTCAGAGCAAGAAAGAGACCCTTTTTTCACCCAGCCATTCAAATGCTATTAGGAGACAGCTGTGATGAAAAAAGAGCTTCTGACAAACAAACAATCAGACAGACAAACATCTGAAACACCTGAGGAGCTGTGTCTAACTTTGTCAGCGTGCAACTAAAGACTATTGTTCCTCTCTTACAACCCATCACCCATACAATCCATCACAATCCACATGTACTTCTTAACAACAAGACATCTCTATGGATAATTCGACCAACAAGAAGATCAAGGAATCAGAAAAGAATCTGCAATGCATTCCTATGGGAAGTAGATTGCCCTGATACTAGCTATCTATGGTCCTCCTGGATGTCCTTATCTCCTAGCATTGACCCCCCGCTAGTGGAGTGAATAGGACGAAATCCATCAACTTGTTAACAAGGTCGCCTGGTTGAAGGTGGTTTAATGCACTGCCCACCAGTGCAGATCCACTGTTCCACTGCCGACTGACTGGAAGCGTGATTTACTGACCCCGCTGTCCTCCCTGCAGGAGCGCCAAACTCATCAACACCATGGGGCATGCTGGGAAATAAGATTTCTCCAGAGACTAAAGTGAAATCCCCCTTTTGGCTCAAGACTCAACTGCTACCCTTCTGGGCCTTAAAGTGGAGTGAAATGTTTCCCCCAAGGCTCTTCTCACTTCCCTATTGAAGATCCAATATGATAGGATAAATAGGATAGACGTCAGCAATATGCTAATAGTTCCCCCTAGACCTCTGGCAGAGTGAGGTGGAGTTAGCTATTTATTGCTTATACCCATCCAGGCCTTTGAAATACAGTATCTCTGAGTGGGGGATCATGAAGGGTCTGGTGAGGAGACTGGGGATTAGAACTGAAACTGGGCCATAGAAAAGGAATAGATCCATGATGAAGCAGACCCTAGGTTTTTGATTATGACTCAGCCGCACACTAATGAGCTCACTGAGACCGATAAGAAGCATGGGAAAGTCAGAAAGCCAGGTTGGTAATATGGCTGATGACCAATGAACTATGCACTATGTACTATGCAATGCACATATTCTTAGTTCTCCTAACTTCCTTTAAAATACATACTTTCTCTTCCGACAATTCTCTGCACTACACATCATTCCTCTCATGTATTTCCACTGCAATCATGTACATCAATAACGTTAGATCTCATTGATGTTGAGTGGGTCCCTTATAGGGATGACTCATGCAGTAAATGAATCTAAATACGATAGGCACAAGCAAACACAAGCCTTAAAGTGATTTTTATTTAAGTGCAATCATGTTTGACAAATGCGATTCAGATGGGAGAGAGAGAGAGCACAGCACTTCAAAACCAGGAGTGCACGACATGACTTCTATTGGATATCTGTCTGAAGTGAAATGGCTTCATATCTGCATGAATGAAGAGATTGGCTGAGTAAGAAGAAAACAACACAAATCAACTATATTTAAAAGATGAGCAGAAAAGTAGGAGCCATTGAACCACCAGTAATGCTCTTATGTCCAGCCAGCTGCAATGATACACTAGTCTATGACCCATGAGGTCATAACTCATGTAAACGATGTGTTTGTAAGACAACATAAGGCTTACCTGTTGTGGGACGATCTGCTCAGAGGAGGCGCTGAGACTGACAGCAAACACATGATCCCTGTAAGAGGTCAAACGTCAGAAAACATTTGAAGCCTCTATGTCCTGAAACCCAATCCCACCACACCACACCCAAGCTGCCTGTTCTTAGCCTAAATTAGATTGATTAGGGTCAGTCACAAAGCTCTTTAATGCAGGCTTATTGATGTAGAATGGCTTCTTGCTGAGCCTGAGGAACCTTTTAGATAATGAACCTACTGTATGACAATATGAACGTAACGGGAGCTATCCAATACGGTTGACTGATACAATGACAGAAATAATACAAAGGGATTCAATGAAGAGCTGTCAATACAGGGATAATGTAAGGCAGTCCAGTGCATTAAAGTTAGGTGAACAATACTGAGAGGCGTGTTGACTGACCTGGCTGCGATGTAGAGCATGTGGTTGATCCGGAGCATCCTCTGGAAGTCCAGGCCCAGTCGTACTGTATCGTTGTCTGACATGAGGCCCTGGAAGCTTGGGTACAGGTAGGAGTCTGCATGGGGAAGGGGAAAGAGTAGCAAGCTCAGTTCAGTGACAGTGTTCATCTGGGGAAAAAACATCTCCATAACGACAAACCAGGCACTAAAAAAATCAAGTGTGTGAATCTGAAAATAGGGTGAATTCAAGCACAAAAATAGAGATTGTTTGAGTACAAGAGAGAGAGAGAGAGAGAAAATAGGTTGTTGACTTGATAAAACCCTCTGATTGCAGTATGCTTTATCAGTTTCTATTTTGGATGCCTTTCCTTTGCCCCACATTTGCTGCAGATGCCCAGATTGCAATTTGTTTTAACTGTCAGGTGGTTGTTATTGTGGGCTATCCCATGACTCTATTCTGTGCTGCTAGAGATAATACACTTAACTGTGTAAAATAAGAGGGGGGGAGTGGGAAGCATCGCCAGACCCTAAGTTTATCACAAGAGCTGGACAAAACAAAAACACTGCAACAACTGGGACATGCTTAAACCACCTGACCAAGTCCTAAAGCAAATGGGACTCCCTAAATCTTTCTCAGATTATTACCAATCCCACAAGGGATGACTCCAAACACCCAGAAAGTGCAACTCTCCTCTATGTTATCCTCACAAATAATCCTGATCGGTATGAGTCTGGTGTTTTGTGTGTTGACCGTAGTGATCACTGTTTTACAGCCTGTGTTCGTAATGGCTGCTCAGTGAAATGGACCTGTCCTGATTTGTCATAGACGCTTGCTAAAAAACATTAATGAGTAAGCCTTCCTTCTTGAACTGGCCTCTGTAAAAGGGTATAGAATCAGCTTGATCCCGCCCCCTCTGTCGAAGACACTTGGAACTTATTTTTTTATATTTTCAGTGGTATTATTAACAAACCAGCCCCTGGTTCAGCCCCTGGTTCGACCATGATCTTGCAGAGTTACTCCACCTCAAGAATTGCATTTGGCGAAAGGCTTGGCACACGCATACTCAGGCTGACTGGCTCTCGTTCAGGCAAATGAGAAATAAGTGCACTCAGGCTATCCGGAAGGCCAAAGTTAGTTACTTTAAGGAGCAGTTCTCTCTCTGTGGGTCTAACCACAAAAAGTTCTGGAAAAGGGTTAAAGGCCTGGAGAATAAACCCTCCTCACAGCTGCACATGTCCCTTCATGTTGATAATGTGGTTGTTACTGACAAGAAGCACATGGCTGAGCTCTTTAAATCACCACTTCATTAAGTCAGGATTCCTATTTGACTCAGCCATGCCTCCTTGCCTGTCCAAAATTTCCTCATCTCCCACCCATTCTCATGCGACTAATCCTGATACTCCTCCTTTTTTCCCCCCTGCCCCGCTACAAAGTTTCTCCATGCAGGCGGTCACAAGGTGCTAAAGGAGCTCCTTAAACTTGACCCCCAAAAAACATCTGGGTCAGATGGTTTAGACCCTTTCTTCTTTAAGGTTGCTTCCCCTATCATCGCCAAGCCTGTCTCTCCTTTCTGGGGAGGTTCCCATTGCTTGGAAGGCAGCCACGGTTCGTCCTTTATTTAAAAGGGGAGATCAAGCTGATCCTAACTGTTATAGGCCTATTTCTATTTTGCCTTATTTATCAAAAGTGTTGGATTTTTTTTTGGTCAATAATCAACTGACTGGCTTTCTTGATATCTATAGTATTATCTCTAGTACGCAATCTGGCTCCCGCTCAGGTTATGGACGTGTCACTGCAACCTCAAAGGTCCTCAATGTTGTCACCATTGCCCTTGATTCTAAGCAATGGTGTGCTGCTATTTTTATTGACTTGGCTGAAGCTTTTGATACGGTAGACCATTCCATTCTTGTGGCCGGCTAAGGAGTATTGGTGTTTGAGGGGTCTTTGGACTGGTTTGCTACCCACCTCTCTCAAAGATTGCAGTGTATAAAGTCAGAACATCTGCTGTCTCAGCCACTGCCTGTCACCAAGGGAGTACCCCAAGGCTCAATCCTAGGCCCCACGCTCAATCTACTTTGAGAAATGAACTCAATATACTTTGAAATTACAAAACAAAAACTCTAAACGGTGTACAAATGATGGACCTATATTCATACAGTTTCTTGATTGTCCAGCTCGCTAAAAATCACTAGACAGTCAGGGAGCAATTTCTAGCACATTTTGACAGAAAGGAAATGTAACAAATTATCAGTGCAGCGGTGCAGGACCTCGATGAAGACCAAATGTGATCCCTGGGAAAAATGAGATCGACACCTCTGGCTTAGGCCTTCCCGTCCAATTTAACCTCTGTAATTTCAGATAGTGTCCCATTTTAATCTCCTCAGGGGAAGCATCTTTCCCCCAACTAAGCAAGTCCGGCTCGACTGTTTAAAGATTTTAACTCCGGGGCGATTGGGTCAAGCAGAGCAGTGATTAGCTGTGGGGCAGAAAGGGAGCGGGATAAGTCCACCCCGGCGAACGCTCGCTCGTTCCTTTAATTACTCCTCAGCACATTCACTTCCTTTAAAGTTTCGGCCGCCGCGTCGCCATGGAAACCACTAACCCAGTTCCTCCAATTAGCCTCTGCGAGGGAGATGATTCCGGAGGTGGAGCTGGATGTATTACCATACATTATGGACATCCTGGGGAGTTGTGAGGGGTTCTGACGCCCAGTTACCTACAGACCTGCTGATAAATGTCCCTCATTACACCTGAGATGGGCTCCAAATATAGATCTATTAGCGTGGCTATTTATGCCAATGTTCCACTCCTCCAGATAGATAAATTAAAGCGCAAGGCCTTAGTCTCTGTCACCTCTTAAATAAATGGGGCTGGCCAGGACCTCCTGACCACACGTGCCACTGACGGGCTGTACGTGTGGCCCAATCAGACACTGTATTATGTCATATAGCTAAAATGTATAGCCATTTTATTTCGATAGTGGCAAATATGTATTTGAAGTCGTCATCCTATTACTGACATAGATCTGTAAGACAACTGACAAAATATGTGTACATACAACTAGACATGATGCTGCCCTTTAACGGTACATCAGAACTTCATGCCCCCCTGAACTAAGGAGCAACATTGCATCATGATGGGCTTGCACTCACGTTCTCTCCCCCCAATGCTGATTGGCTCCAGGTCCTGGGGGAAGGGTGTGACTCCCATGGCCAGGTGAGGTAAGAGTGCTGTGAGGGCTAGAGCCAGGACCACCGCCAGAAGGGGGAGGGGCCGAGGCGACCCGGGCACCAGCCTCATGTTGGCAGGGGTTTACCACACCTCACCAGAACAGCATGGCCAACAGCGGGCACACCACCACCTAGAAGAGGAGAGAGTGAGACACAGGTTAACATAGCTACAACCAAAGTTAGCGGTACCATTATCTGTTAAAACAGTCACAGGCTAATGTGAATGACTGCAACAGTAGCGTTGGCTTCATAATGCTCACTATAATTCTGCTATCAAGTTCTACAGTAGCTGTTGGAACTTTCAGAGTTTGGATGCTAAGCTCTCATTAGCATGCGATGCTCACTGCCAGTGCGGCATTGTGATTGAGTGTTAGCTGAACTGTGATGGCAGCCTGAACACAGAGAGAGAGGGAGAGGGACAGGAACAGAGAGAGAGGTGAGGCCACAAGGGCCCCTTACTGGGACACCTGGCTCATTTACTCCCAGCCTTCAGTCTTTCACAGGTGACTTCACACAATTAACCACCGCCCCCACAGGGGAACGCGACCCCCACTGTCTGCACCAAGACACCAGGCCCAAGGGGGAGGTGACAGGTACCCACTTTCACCTAATATACAAAAATATATATATATAAATTGTTTGACTAGATGGGAAAAACGAGTGGCTCCTGTAAGGTCAGACGATTCAAGTTTGAGCAAAGTTTACTCTCTGCATTATTAATCACTCAGGTAAGCTATGTGCCAGATCTGAATTGTCTCGAAATGCTAATTTCCACATCTGCTTGATTTCTGGGATGAGAGACCAGGACAGATGGATGCGGATTGCGCAGGGATTTGTTAAACTAAATCTACAGAATGCTGTGACCTGTGTTTTGGCACCAACTTAATAAGGGCAGCGTGTCCTCTAAGGGTTTCAACTCAGCACAGCCCAGATTGATGTAGTTCACCAATGCGATCCTGCCACACAACTCTTAAATGGGGAGCTGAAAATAAAGTCAACAGAGATATGAACCGCCATCAATATTGATAACATGCTGCCTCATTCTGATTCAGAGGAGATTCGCATTTAGCGATGAGGTCAAGCGATGATCACAGTGTCATAAATCGAGGGGAGGCGGTGTCTGCTCCTGTTTACTTCATGAATTACTGCCTCCCGCGTGTCCTGCCTGGGCGATATATGAGGACATTACTCCCAATGGATTAACTCACAGGCTTTTCGGCTTCTCAGAGGAGGTAGACAGCTTGAGCAAACAGGATATGATGCGGTGGCTACCTGCCTGAGCAGGCCAAACAGCATGTCCCCAAAACACCACTGTCACCCCATCTAATCTGAATATATCATTGATGATCCAATATCTTTGTAAATGCTCTGAAGGTTGAGCAATGGCCTCAAGTTAAAAGAGTATGCTCACATTTATACTGATTATGCAAAGGCTTGAGGGATCTTGAAGTTAAAAAAAACTTGGTAAAGTCGCAGTTTAAAACATGCTAAATAAACTCAATAAAAACTACAAAATTATTTGCATAACTGTCTCCCTGCTCTCATTAATATGCATAGACTAGACCGACGATCATAAACATGTAGAGTGTGAAAATCAAAGGTTATGGAGATGGGGCAGAGATCAAATATCGACAAGTGCAGAGTATTTATCCAATGGCTATAAAGCCAGGAAAATGCAAAGACGACTCACAGCAAGACAAGCACAGTGCCTGCAGGAGCTTATGCAAGACAGACCAACAGATACACTGACCCTACAGACCCTCTGAGGCTTCTGGACCTTCCACAGACTTCCACACAAAGGCACTGAGTGGATGAGCTTCTTGGCGTGTTTATCAGCAGCACCCTGAATAGTTGCGGTTCCTGTTTGTGAAGTTCTCCACACGTTGACGAGCCTCACAGCTTGGGATGGATGTGGAGCTTGTGGAAGTGGAAAATGCTATGACGAAATGCCCAACGTAATCCAATTAAATCCTAGCTACAGTAATGTAATATAAACCAGCATAAGTCCCTTTGATCTGATGCATACACTGTTGTCCTGGGGTTCACTTCCAGACGGGTGCTGGTGGTGGGGATTTGGCAAGAGGCCTTTATCTAGGGCTTGATGACAGTGACATGGTAGAAAGAACCCTATCATGTAGGCTTGAAACGTACTGTATGTGAGGCACGTCCAGTCTTTCATGCTGAGTGAGTGACAGATGTGATGGTAAGCATCACTGCGAGAGCAGGGGCCGACTTCCGCCTCTTTAAAAGACATGCATAGACATTCCACAGTGACAAAGTCAACTTCTTCTTAAACTCAGAGACTCACTATGCCCAAGCCCCATAAAGCCACTGGCTTCATTTAACAGTCTTTTAAGATGTGATTTTACAAATATAATTTGGGGCCTGCCTTCAAATTGCCCTGCTTGTGGAGCATCTATTGTGTTCATGTTGTTTATCGCCTCAACCAGTAAATTCTTCAGCTTCTTCTCAATGGGATATTTCCATAGTGACAGGGGCATGATCTAAAACCCGATACCAAGGTCCAGCTGCTACCACCACACCGAATGCCGCCCGCCAAAACTTGCCATGTCACAAACACAAACACACCACACCTTCTCATAAACATGTTAACCATGCAGCACCCTTTAGGAATTTGTTGCTGTCTGTTTTCTTTATCTAATCAATTGCTTTTTACAGAGTGAATGGAGAGGCAGGCTGATGAGCTGACAGCTGTCGATGGGATATAAGCCACTGCTTATCCCGCCCCACACTCTCTCTCTGTGTTCTGTTTTGGATGGGATGTATGGGATCGTTTTGTTTTTAATGAACTGGACTTGTCAAGCCATCTGGGAGATACTGGCAGTTGGGCCTCTTTGTAGGGCAAGGAATTGAGGGCCGCTGGGGCCGCACATTGATTATCTGACATTCATTTGGATTAGACCACAGTGATGGTTCTGTGGTTTGATGAGATGTCTTCAGGCTGGTGGTTTGAGGGCTTTTTCACAGCACTGTGCGAAAATGAAACTTAATGATGAGAAAATGGGAGCCTTTATGAGGGGTGGATGAGGCCACGGTGTCATCTTTTAAAAGGATCCATTTTAATTCATACATAAACCTTAACAAGTCAATCTTTATGACCCAGCTTCAGTTTGGCCAGGGACCACAGTTCCATAAAAAGATGCAATTAGAATAAATGCCAATTTTATCCTCAATCAACCGCTTTATGCACCTGTCTGCTCCAGGGATGTTTATTTTCTGCACCTGTCGTACAAACTAAATAGAGGCGCATTATCCTAATGCAGACCCACCCCCTCTGATATGCTGTGACCTCACAAACTGAACACCGCTGCAGTTTCACTGGGGGGGGGGGGGGGGGGGGGCGAATCCCTTCACGGTTTTGGATAACAGGGGGATAGCTAGCCAACACCCACCCCCCGCCTCTGCGCCTTGGGACGCCACAGGGCCCCAGAGAAGTAGGAATTGAATGAGTCCACCCCCAGTATACATGGGCCTACATAATGAGGGTGCATGTCCCTGGCCTCTGTCATTTCAGACACGATTAGGCACATTACCCCCTGCTCTTCATGGACCATTACCCACCCAGGGCTCTGCTGGGGACTATCACATCACCATGGCGATGAGCAGGGACAGGGGGCCAGATGATCTGCCGCAGAATGTGTGTGTGGTCGGAGTGTGTAGGCCTTTGTCGATGTGTGTCTACCTCATTTGGGAAAGGGAACACTGCGAATCCTGTTTAGCTCTCTAACCATGTATCCCCTAGCTATCGTGACTTTTCTCTGGTCGGTTTACTTTCAGTGATCCAATGATTAAGACTGTGTAATGGCCATTGTTCTGCTTGATAAAGAACCAGAAAGTCATCCAAGTGCATGGAGTACACAGTACAGGTCATTCATTGATCAATAGCAGTTCTGTGTGAAAATCTACAAGTTGATAGAAGCAGGATGCTGTTGTAATTTCTCACATTATAAGTTACTCAATAGAGTGATTAATGAAATGACAACAGGGTAACTTCACAACTCATAGCTGAGGAAGCACATTGTTTATTCAAGACTGTGGTTACCTCAGGAAATGGCACTCAGTTTTCTTTTCATTCTGACAAAGTTTGACCAACACCTTATACATTTTCTGCTGTGCAAAAACTTAATTGGAAGAAAACTCATCCGAGGAGTGACCTTACAACAGAAGATTCCGTCGTTAAGCCTGGGCAACATCATCCTTACCCTACTCTCTGAGAGTTCATCTGACTGTTGATACCTGAACACTGTCCCATGAGGCACCATCACAAGGCTGACAATTGGCTGCTGAATAGAGACTGTTTTCTAGTCACAGACAACTCTCCTCTTACCCTGAGACATCCACTCCCCTACAGAGTGCTCAGCACTGTATGCAGCTGATGAGTCACCTACGGTTTTCAGGAAGTATGATGCTCCTCCTATCACTGAATTCTCAACTCTCCGCCTTCTGTAGACTTTGTGTTAGATGCTACTTCTCAACAAGCCCCTCTTCTGCCCGAGGGCCCTTTCAACTCTCTACATGAGCCCCTCAGAAAGAGGAACTTCACTAATTAGATTTCCAATGGCTAACCACACAGACACCGCCGAGGCAAATTGGAATTGGGATCAAGGAACATTGGACAATAATTGGGGAACAGCTCCCGCAGGATACGGAGGAGATTTCTATGGGTGATTTTCAGATGACTGCTACATGCTGGTGGTGCTTGGAGTTCATCCTACTGTTGCTCATAAATTAACTTACTGGAGTCTTTGAAAGCACCTATACAAGTTCAACCACATCCAGCAAGGCCAGCAGGCTTCAGGACGTTTATAGCCTCTGCTAGTTTAACTACTTTCACAGTAGTTTTAAACACTTCTTTATCAGTTACTTCTGAATTCCACTTTCAGTTGGGGCAGGAGTGCAACAATGTTGGATGTCAGTGTCAGAGTTGCAATATCGGCAGGCTTTGACAGGCCAAGTCCTGTGAATGAAGTCAACACTTGATCTAGATGAGGGTCAGAAACTTAAACTTGCTGTTGAATAACAACATGTCAGTTGAAGTTGATGGGGAATTTCAGAGGCCCTGCAGTAGCAACATGAGAGCGGCTCAAGGGAGGCCTCAGTGACAACATTCTGAAAGCCCTATTAGCATGCTGGGTCAAGAGGGAATGACGGCTGGCTGCTTTCCTTTTGGTCCCTATAGTCCCTTAGTTCTGGAATCTGCATTTCAAACGGATGGTGGCAGTGTCGTGGAATCTCTCCTTATCGTCTTTATCTGACAGTTGCATGGGCAGGAGGAAAGAGTTTGGGAGAGGGGAGCGGAGATACGGGGCACCATGGCATCCAGGGTGAGATGTGTCTGTCAGTGGAGGTCAGGACCCTCCCTGCCATCACTGCCACTCAACTTGCCTCAAAGGGATGCTGTGATGGCCTCCTCGCCCATAGGGTTCAGACAAAGTGACGGGTTGTCCTGTGAGATGGGCCATCTATTGTCACCCTACGTAAGAGTGCTCTACGCCTTCCACATGGAAGAGTCCCCACAGATTAAAGCCCGTTTGTTAGCCACGGGCAGCGCATCAAGCCTCCAACTCATCCCCACCAGCTCCTCTCTCTAGGAATCATGTAGGGCTGAATCAAGTTGACAGTGAGAGTCAACTAAAGTTGTACGACAGGAAGAAGTGATACTGTACAAAGTCCATGCAAAGGTTCAGTAACCGTGGGCTGAGGGCTCTCTAAAAATGAGACTGAAAGGGAGCATCTAAACATTGGTTTGAAATATCTCACCAATGTTCAAGGACCCGAGAGATGTTGACAACTCAAACACACTACAGCAGTGATACATAGAAAAATAACTGGCACCCATTACTTTCTGTTTACTGGTATCAATCTCTGAGAAAAGTGCCTCTGCCACCAGTCTGGGCCTAAACCTGTAAGGCATCCTGCCACAGTGGGTTGAGCTGGCCAGACTTCAGACAGGGATCTATGCGAGACACAGACACTGAGACGGTCGTCCGATCGATCGGGAGAACCGCTGAGAGCGTCACCCATCGTCTTTCTGTCTACTTGAGATGAAAAAAGCCCCAAAGGCTATCAGCGAGAGACGGATCAGTCACACACTAAGGTTATCCTCTTCATTGGTCTGCCTCATATTCATTATTTATTTTTTATCTTCAGACAAGCCGTGTAATTCACTGGAAAATCCCTCTCTCTGTCTATCCATCTACAGTATCCATTCATCCACAGGATCCATCCACAGTATCCATTCATCCACAGTATCCATCCATCTACAGTATCCATCCAGCCACAGTATCCATCCATCCATCTATCTAGCTAGCCATCTCAATATTCCTCTACTCTTTCTAGTGTGACATCTTCGGATGAGTGTAACCCCGGGTCACCTCATCAGACCTTCTGGCAGGAAAATGCAGATGTCGTTCAAGCTCCCTCCTCGACCCTCCTTCCGTCGTCTCCACCTCATAACTAAAACTGAATGTTATCTACCTCCTCTCAATCTCCCCATCATCAATAATTCAAAGTGTTCTTGAGAAACACTACCTGAACCTCTATTGACAGAAACTCCAGCACTGTCATTCCCTCAAGGGCATCATAATTGGATCCTCAAAGTCTGCTGCTACAGACCCAGGCGGGGGAACAGGAGTCTGTGTTTACGTTTTTTTGTTGAGGTGTCATTGTGTGTGTTTGCTTCTATTTTTACATATTTATTTCAGTACTCCAAACCAGCCGCCCCCAGACCCAACAGCACACAGCAGGAGCCATCCCGTGCATAGAGTGACCTGGCCAGTCTTCAGAAATATTCCCCTCAGGGGTGTTTTAAAGGTGGGCGGGAAAGTGTTTGGTTATCTAGCACCGTGGAGAAAGGATTGTGGAGGGATTGTGGATGAGTCACATTGGGAAGGGCAGTGAAGCTCTTTATCAATTGCAGTAGTGCACTTTCTCAAACCTGGAGGGGGCAGTTGTTTGGCACAAGTCAAAAGGTGAAGAGAGTTGCATTGCAAGCAGGAGTGACAGCTTTTGAGAAGGTTAAAATTCTGAGAGCTTGATTTCACAAAGCAACAGTTTAACTCCCACAGTACATGCTTAAAAATAACAGGCTCACCAGTATGACATACAATTGTATCATAACATGCAGTATGTCAACAGCTTTAATATTTCAGTGTTGATGCGGGTGGTAGAACAAAAAAAGACACATCAGTCATAGAGCTAAATTAAGTTTAAACAATAGCAAAAAGCTGTCAGTATTGACACTAAACTTATCTTCAACATCAACGTCAGCGGTATTCAAGGCCTCGCTTTTATGCACAATATACAAATATGGCAAACTCAACGCTGCTGTCGTGCAGTGTCCTCTCCTCTGACAGGTCAACAATAGGAAGAGATAGTGCTCCCTCCCACTACGCTTTGTAGACTATAGTACCAGCGGAGCCTATCATTATTTCACCAGAACTGCCGACCACCCGGAGGGGAGAGGAGAGGAGGGTGGAGGAGAGAGAACAGCCAGATGAAGATGCTATTCAAAACACTCCTGCTGGGAAAGATGAAACGCGCCACACCAATATAAGCGAGGGAGAGTAGAACGGGAGGAGAGGATGAGGTGAATAAGCAGCGCTGTCAGTGCTCATCAGGTTGCTGATCGCTCAGTGTTCTCCAGTGGCTCTTTATTACCACCGGGGGGGGGGGGGGCTATCCCTGGCCCCTCCTATCACTTAGGACCCCTGAGTTCAGCCTTGGTGGTACAGTAAAGAGCAGCAGCGGGGTGGAGATGTGTCTTCCTGCTGGTGCCAGGTCCCCTTGGGTGGCGGTGCAAGCTAATGGGCGGGGTGACCGAGCTAAGCGGCTGGTCTGCCTCCCTGTGATTAGATTTGGGCTTGTTGAGAGTGAGAGAGTGTGTGTGTGTGTGTGTGTGGTGCTGATCCCCCTCATCACACGGCTCTGATTAGGCACTGCGGTGGTTCTCTGGCTTGGCGAGCCCTCGTTCTGCTGCCAGTGCAGAAATAAAGCCTGTCTATCAGCGCATCGGTGCCAGGCTGATTCTGAAGGACAACAATAATTATGCTCACTGCAGAGCGATGAGAAATAGAAGAAACAAAGTTTACGGTTATTGGCAACCTTGAACTGTACAGTAGGTTTAATAACTAATGTTCTAACATAACGAAAGTAACAATTCATGAAGGAGACGGAGTGTTCTTTGCTATTTTCTTTCTACCCTTCTATACCATGGCATTACAAGGAAAGGTATTGAGACTGAGCCCCTTAGAAACGGGGTCAATTAAGTAAATAAAATGTTTTAAAACATGTATGAGAGCAACCTTTCTTTAAGGCACTGAATGGTGCTTGAGCTGAGGACTGCTGTGATGATGCCTTTGTATCCGTCTCCGTATTTAAGGTGGGGAACAATGAGAGAATGCGACATCTCTATTAACAGAAAGCTCTTTGATCTCCATCTTTCTCTATGCTCTCCAGCAAATGGATCCTCCCCAGGCACCAATTAGATGGGTGCACTGTTTGCACTTCAATCTCTGCATTCCAATTCTGAAAGTTGGAAGACACATGAATTATCGAAGTGAATTTTGAGTGTCACGGTGTTCCGGAGGTTTCATTTGCGAGTGAACTTTAGAGGTAGTGAAGAAAGATGAATCAAACCCCTCAATTTACTCATCTCAGGCACATTGTGCCAATTTAATATACATCTTTCATTCTGTTTGAAGGACCTGTACCATGTTTGTCAGAGCCATAGATAGAGCCCTTAGGATGCAGGACAAGCACACAATGATACGTATGAAAACATGTAGAAAGCACCTAGTCAAGGACTCAGGCGTAACATTAGAGACAGAGTAGTTGTGAAAGGAAGATAAATAGCGTCCGCAATCACGCTGCCGTCACCCACCAGATCCATCCTTGTCACATTACCACGAAAATATAATACATTTAAAAAAGAAGTGGGCACGCAAGACGGGTTGGTGACAACAGTATGTTCTTTAGCAGCTGGCGCACAAAATGGCCGACCTCTTTAATAAATTAAAGATTTTCCAATCTGAGAAGTCGATGCTGATGAAGGGACATATAAATCAGGTGAGGAGCGGCGGAGGGGTTCTGGAGAATGCTCCTCGCTGTAATGGTATTATCATGCCTGCGTGCTTCACTGTTCCTGTGGAGATTAAACACTTTATCATTGTCTTGGCTACAAACAGTCCCCATTCCCAACATGCATCCCATAATCAAACCCCTTCCCATTCAGATCCACCAGGCTGCCACTCTTAACAACACCATCACACACTGCCTGAGGGAGAGTCAGGAGAGAAAGAGAGTGCGAGAGCGAGCGAGCGAGAGAGCATAGGGTTATCAGGGCATCCCTACGTTCGGGGTTATGGCCTCAGTGGATGAACTGGACATCATTAACTTTTTTTTTTTTTTTTAGCTTTTTGCTCCATATATCTCATGTTATTGCTGTGGCACTTCTTTCTCAGCTCAAGAAAGTCCATGACCATTGGCTGCTCATACACAGAATGTGAAGTGAGGCTCTTCTCGGTGTGCTGAAGGCTACATTGTGTCAGTCTGAAGTACTATCAAAATGCTTGGGTTGGTAGCGCAGGCCTGTCTGACAAGACTATGTCCTGGGGACATGTAGTCTAGCCCTGTTGTGCTGAGAAAGAACCAGTCGCTGTAAATGAGGATGATGTCTGTGACCTCGCAGTGCACTGATCTGGAATCAGCCAGGCAATCAATCCTCCCACTCAATCTCAGCTCAGCAGATGTACTGACAGAACCACACAACATTAAGGGGTTAAGGTGCAAAAACAACAACAGCTAACAAAACAGGCACACTAGAATAACACTATTCATGATTTTTATTTTAGGACATTTTTTATTTCTGGATAGTGTATTACAGTAAACAATGGATCTCATGACTCTAACCCAGACCAGAGCTAGAAGGGCACCAGACCAGAGCTAGAGGTGCACTAGAAGAGAAAGGAGTCATTGAGGAGCAGGACCGGCATACCAGTATCGCGATACTCGTTAGTATCGTGGCAAGGAAACAAAACATGAAGAGGATTTAACTTCTTCAGGAAAACAGTCCTAATGTTGGAAACAAACATTATGTTGTCATCCAGAGTCACATTTATTCATTTCCCAAGCTACAGCACACAATATTTTAAATACAGCAGGATTTTAAAAGGATCAAAGTGTTTTTGTCTGCTTGGTGTTTTCATTTTTGCCATGGAAAAAAATATTACGATGCTGGTATCGTCCCGGCCCTACTAGTTGGTACCAACAATGCTTTCTCTAGTCTACAGATTGTTGACTAAGGTTAAGTATGGGCATGGAGACTGAGTGTTGGAGTGTGTGTGTGTGTGTAAATGTGTCTCTGAGCTGTTAAAGAGAGCCTCTGATCACAGTGCAGATACTGTAGATCCTGCAGCCCTTAGGGAGGATAAGCTCTTATCTTTCGGCTAAATCCCAAATGTCGTTAAAGGGGCTCCGGAGTTGCTTAGAAGTCCAACTAATTAGAGTTCAAATCATTTTCGGTAACACTTTACATGACACCTAGCGTCATAACATGTAATAACACAGCCATAACCATGTCATAATAGCTGACATAACTTGTCATAATATGGACATAACACTGTCTTTACACATATTCAGACCAGTTGTGACTTATATAGCATTATTTTGTGGCTGGTTATGACATCTACATAAGGCAAAAACATTCCATTACACCATAGCCTACTTGTCCACAGTATGTTACATACAATTTTCAGATATTGACCATATTAAATTATCATTGTGATTGCACACAAATCAGACGTGCACCTAGCCCAATGCTCTGTTGCTGATGACTGGGATGAATGCATAAACAGATTTCAGGAGCAGGACAAGACACCCTCTTTTTGACTGATGACTGACATAAGGGCATGTACGTGATAGGTCTATCTGGCTCATATGATTATGATGGTCATAATGCTTCTTGACAGTGGAATAAAGTGCATTTTCTACAAGTCATCTAAAATATGATGGCGGACAAAATTGACAAAATAATTCACGACAACAACAACAGACTTTAAAAAAAGGGAGGGAAAAAAACTATTGAATAAATGTGGGTTTTGACACTTATGTAGATGTCACAACCAGCCATAAAATAACCCACTATGTCTACAGTTCACAAAGCACGATCAATGAGTTATCAACCTAGCTAAATACTGTACAATGCAGCAACCCTTTGTTTCAGATGTATAGAAAACAATAAACTAGCCTGGTCATTCTTGACAGACATTCCGTTAGGGTCGAGATGAGGTGAGAGCCGTTGTGTGGAACGCTGCCCACTCTCAAACAAAACAACAGTCACAGTGTGGATCAAAGTGCCGTATGTAGTATTTTTCTGTCGAGCCTCCCGCTGCTCCTCCGTCCAGGCACAAACACGCATCTGCAATTGTTGTCCTGAAGTCAAAAAGCGAAACGCGGCAGGCACAAAGAGAGACCAGACAAATCCACAGGGCGAGGGCGAGAATGAAAGATGGACAGAAAAACAGAGAGAGTGAGAGAGTTGGAGAAAAACAAAAGCTGTCTGTTGCTTCCAGCGTCCCCCCGACTTACCACCCCCCACTACGAACTTCTTCTCTCCCTCAGCAGCCCTGGGAAGCACAGGAGGTTGGTGGCACCTTAATTGGGGAGGACGGGCTCGTGGTAATGGCTGGAGCAGAATTAGTGGAATGGTATCAAATACATGCCAATCCATTTGCTCCTTTCAAGTCATTATTATGAGCCGTCCTCCCCTCAGCAGCCTCCACTGGTGGGAAGGTATGAGCAGGCAGCCGTAATGGAAAAGAGAGGAGACCAACAGGCCCATCTATAACAGGCTAGATAGTGGTGTATGGGTGCCGTTAAGCCTGGGCGATGGTGTCATTAAGTGTGAGTGCGTGATAAATGCACTCTGCTTGTCGTATTTGAGATTCTCATTAGTCTGTGTGCAGGAGGGAACCGGAGGCTATTACTCTTGTGGCTGTGGTGACACGGCGCAGAGTGTGTGTCTGTATCTATTGTCTGTGTTTTGTTGTGTACTGGACGTGTGGACAAAGGGAACGTGTGTGGCGAATGTACAACTGTGAGGGTGTGTAAAAGAGTTTGATAATAATCTCCTTCTGTGTCATGGTGAAATGCTCTGTAGGTGTGTACATACAGTGAGTATACAAGAACACCTACTCTTTTCCATGACATACTAACTGCTATGATCCCTTATTGATGGCACTTGTTAAATCCAATTCAAATCAGTGTAGAAGAAGGGGAGGAGACAGGTTAAGGAAGGATTTTTAAGCGTTGAGACATGGATTGTGTACGCGTCCCGTTCAGAGGGCGAATGGGCAAGACAAAAAGGCCTTTCAATGGGGTATGGTAGTAGGTGCCATGCGCACCTGTTTGTGTCAAGAACTGCAACGCTGCTGGATTTTTCACACTCAGAACTTTCCCCATGTGTATCAAGAATGGTCCACCACCCAAAGGATATCCAGCCAACTTGACAACTATGGAAAGTATTGGAGTCAATAGGCCAGCATCCCCTTGGAACACTTTCGACACCATGTAGAGTCCATGCCCAACGAATTGAGACTGTTCTGAGAGCAAAAGCGGGGGCAACTCATTATTAGGAAGGTGTTCTCAATGTTTGGTATACTCAGTGTATATAGGAAGTGAACGTGTGTTTTTGCTTTGTGTGTTGTGTCAGATTTCTCAAATGCTCCCTTCAAGGTACAGACAGCCATAGCTATAGCAGCAGCCAGCCTCAGAACGACCTGTGGGTCGTCTGGACGTCTGCTCTGCTCCAATCAATACTTGGAGGTGTCCTGTTACCCTGTCTTCCCTAAGCCTCCTCTCCCCCCTGCTCAACGGGCAGGCAGGCAGCCCTTTGTTGGCAGTTGTTCATATCAGCTCTGGCTTATCATAGAACATCACAGGAAATGTGAGAACAGCCACGTACAGGTCAGTGACACTTTTCATTTGTCTCGGGTGATAGGGTTTGTCAAACTATTCCTGGGCTGCCTCATCACCGACCGCATTTGCTCACTTAGAGGTTGACTTTCCCCCCTCATGTGAAATGTGGCGACGCTATACGGCTATCTTGACCTTGAATTGCATCATGTTTTGAATTGAATTTATTTTTGAATAGGAAAAGTCCTCCGGAATGGAGATGGCATTGTACTGCAATAGAAAGTGGTGCGACACATTCCGCACAACTAAGAAGGATATGAGAAGAGTTTTTAAAATAGATGCCCTTTGCAGTATCTGCTCTACAAATCATCACGTTAGAAAATTAACTAGCTAAATCTAAATGGAGGGAGATATTTTTAAAGCTATAAGACGACACTCTATAAACAGGTCCCTGCTTGGTGATTGTGGATGTCTAAGGAGTCAAATTAACCAATATGGTACTGGAGTACAAATTAACTTTTCCTAAATAGGTGTTCCAAATAAAGTGTGCCAGGATATTAGATTTTCAAGTTGTCATTAAGGCAACATCAAAATAGCTTTTAATGGATTGTGTACTTGAAATAACTTTCTAAATATAATTTTCACGGTTTACTTCTCAATCTGACCCAGGTCTTACATTGAATTACCAAGATAACATGCTACTAATTATTTGGATGGTCAATATTAATTTGAAAATAACTCAACATGCTATAAAACAGCTCCTTCTGATAGTTTTATTGTTTATTTACACAAATCTGCCCAACAGACTACATTAGCGCAAAGTCAAAATGTGTAAACACGCAATAAAATGTACATATCACGACTGCACCCATTTTTTCCCTCTTAAATCTTTCAAATTTGTTGTCTGGCATTCATCCAATTCAAATCCATTTGAAACTGTGCACACACACACACACACACACACACACACACACACACACACACACGTCAAAACATTCCATGCAGTGCTACGCCTGGGCGTTAGGGTTCATAAAATCCCCAAATAGCAAGTGATGCCTTGTAAAGCGAAGGTTGACTTTGCAAGTCGGGTCTCTTACACCATAACCCTACGATAGTTCAGTTTCAATTGAAACAGACTGACATCTCTAACAAGGCCCAGGTATAGTTACAGCACAAATAAAAATGATCCAATGTTCAAATTGTCTTCCAGAGTAGAAACTATAGCAATATTATTTATTTTGGGAGAGGTAACAATTACATTTGAGTCTATCCTATTAAATGACTAATCGTACAGTAAAAAGGCAAAAGTAGCTTCCTTTGTGTTGAAATGCCATGCCAATTAAAGTCTGGAAGTAGCAATAGTGACGACTACCTTCCATTACGTTACATCCCTGTGCCATCTAAAATTATCCATGCTCATGGATTTAGTCTCTCTCCCAGGGTAGAGGTACACTTTCATCTCTGTTATTCTTTCTTCATTCCGAGGATTGGCGGTGCAGAAATCTTTTCTGTGTGCTAAAGCTCCACAGCCATATGTCACCACTGCCCTGTCCATGACACACACACTTTTAATCAGAGCTCAGTGATGGACCACATTGTGTCCTTTAGACCCGAAGCTTTGAGTCCTGGACTGATACAGCCGTGCTCTAAGCCGGTTGGCTGCCTGCATCCAGTACTGAGCTTCATCACACACATTCCTGGGTAGCAAAAAGTTAATAACTGTGAGTTCCTGTGACCCATAGGAGTTTCATTATATTTACATCTTTTAGTGGCATTTAACAAACTGAAAATATACAGACGATAGAGGGAAAGTCCTCTATCCCTATAGCCCAGGGAACATCAACTAGCGGATGGTCAGGGGGCCAGAACATAAATACAAATCATTTGTAGACAGCAAATTGACCGCAAGAAGCCCAAACAGACACACTACATGACTAAAAGTATGTGGACACCTGCTCGTCGAACATCTCATTCCAAAATGAGGTGCATTAATATGGAGTTGGTCTCCACTTCGTTGCTATAACAGCCTCCACTCTTCTGGGAAGGCATTCTACCAGATGTTGGAACATTGTTGTGGGGACTTGCTTCCATTCAGCCATAAGAGCATTTGTGAGGTCGGGCACGGATGTTGGGCAATTAAGGCTGGCTCGCAGTCGACTTTCCAATTCATCCCAAAGATGTTCGATGGGGTTGAGGTCAGGGCTATGTGCAGGCCAGTCAAGTTCTTCCACAACGATCTCGACAAATCATTTCTTTTTGGACCTCACTTTGCGCACGGGTGCATTGTCATGCTGAAACAGGAGAGGGCCTTCCCCAAACTGTTGCCACAAAGTTGGAAGCACAGAATCATCTAGAATGTCATTGTATGCTGTAGCATTAAGATTTCCCTTCAGTGGAGCTAAGGGACCTAGCCCGAAACATGAAAAACAGCCCAGACCATTATTCGGGCAGGTAGCGTTCTCTTGGCATTTGCCAAACCCAGATTCTTCCATCGGACAGCCAGATGATGAAGTGTGAATCATCACTCCGGAAAACACGTTTCCACTGCTCCAGAATCCAATGGCGGCGAGTTTTACACCACTCCAGCTGACGCTTGGCATTGTGAATGGTGATCTTAGACTTGTGTGCGGCTGCATGGCCATGGAAACCCATGCAATGAAGCTCCTGACAAATAGTCCTTGTGCTGACGTTACTTCCAGAGGTAGTTTGGAACTCGGTAGTGAGTGTTGCAACTAAGGACAGACAATTTTTACAGGCTATGCGCTTCAGCGGTCCCATTCTGTAAGTTTGTGTGGCCTACCATTTTGCGGCTGAGCCGTTGTTGCTCCTAGATATTTCCACTTCACAATAACAGCACTTACAGTTGACCGGGGCAACTCTAGCAGGGCAGACATTTGATGAACTGACTTGTCGGAAAGGTGGCATCCTATGACGGTGCCACGTTGAAAGTCTCTTTAGTGAGGCCATTCTACTGCCAAATGTTGGTCTATGAAGATGGCTGTTTGCTCAATTTTATACACCTGTCAGCAACGGGTGTGGCTGAAATAGCAAAATCCACTAATTTCAAGAGGTGTCCACATACATTTGTGGATATATAATGCATAATGTTTGACTAAAACAATAATTTCAAACCTACCTAAACCTTTCAAAGCGTACATTTATATATGATCACGTGTTTCTCTTCTTGGGAACAGATTTCTAAAATTAAAGTCACTTGTAGCTGATTTCCTGGTTGTTAGTCTGATGTCCAACAAAAAATTATTATTATTATTATTTATTTTTTTAACTTGCTCTAGCCTCTTAGGCAGCCAAGCCAAGGGTGTATGTAGTCAAGTCAATCAAGAAAGGTCAGATGTGAAACAGGCTGATGCGGATTAATGTTGACAATAAATGACATGATAATGCAGATGGCAGATGAAAGACTTCACCCACACTCGTGTTCAACATCAAATCAGAATTCCTACACTCAGAATGTACTGTACTTTAAGGACAGTGCGTGCACGTGTGCGTGTGTGCATGCATGTGCGCCCACCAATTATGTAGATTTTTAAAAGCATTCTAGGTTCACCTCCATGCCCTGCACTGAAAAAGCACAGACAAGGGGCAATGTCAAGATGACAAGTGCAAACAGCCAAAAGCTAAAAAAGGACTTCCTATTAAAACTAAAGTAGCTATTTTGGATGACAGCCAACTGTCCAAGTAAATCAATTTGAATTTGTTCAGGAGTTATCTGAAGGGTGAAAGTGATGTAATTTTAATAAGCAAATATGAACTTTAGGATGATTAAATGAATTTAGATGTTTTCCCTCAAAGTGAACATTGTTCAATAGCTGAACACATTTGCATACATGAAGTTACATTCCAAGAAAGCTCAGTACATGTCTTAAGTCAAATGGCAAAAACAAGCAAGTCCCATTACCTTACAGTACATAGTTAAAGGCAAACCTGCATTCATTAATCTACTGAATTTTCTTTCATTAGTTTAATGTAAAACATCGCAAAGGCTTTAGGACTTTCTAAATCTGCAACTTTTAGAGCCAACATGCATCATATAGCCTTCTGAAATGAGAACACTTTCAGTATTTATTTAGACCTCAAACCAAGAGGCTGGCAAAGAATCACCCTGGGAGGTGGTTTAGTGGGGTATAGCAAAACACAATCAGGAAACCTGAATCTCCTACCTGACTGATGTCTTCATCCAGACCTGACCGTGTGGAGAGGAGAAAAGGAGAAGAGGAGAGAGAGTAGGACAGAGGGTAGTGGAGGTCAGATAGGCCATACATAACCAGCCCTGCTGTTGACATTGTAGAACTCATCCTGTGGTTGTAGAGGCATTTCTCTTCCATTTTGGTGAGAGGATTTATTTACATGTCTCTGCCTGCAGCTTTCATTTGGCAAGATTTTACGGAGTGAGCGAGTCCTAGGGTTTGGGGGAGTAAGGTCTGCAGATAGTCTTGTTGACAGTAGAGCTGTTATCACAGAAGGAGTGCTGCTTGTCTCCTCACAGCTTAAGTACTTAAGGGTGTGTGTGTGTGTGTGTGTGTGTGTGTGTGTGTGTGTGTGTGTGTGTGTGTGTGTGTGTGTGTGTGTGTGTGTGTGTGTGAGAGAGAGAGAGAGAGAGGTTTGGATCGAACCCTACAGCATGGAGTGTCTGAGAGGACACCTCATAAAAAATTCCATGCTGTGTGAAGTTCATATTTTTTCAGAGGAACGTTAACTGGATGAAGAAGTTGCATCACTTATTTGGCCCCTTTAACATTCCATGTGGAAGGAAAATGGTCGCCAAGTTACTTCGAACTCAGCAAAGTACAAAAGCAGAGCATGTCCGTAACTACATATGAGGACACCAAGGGTTGGACCTCACATTTTTGCAATAAAATAAAAATATATATTTTGTACACAATAAAGAAAATAAATTATGGGTAAATTACGGGTCAACATCTAAATATTGTTCCTGGCACTCATCAAAGCTCAGAAGAATAATTTATTTGAACATTCTAATCGCGCCTGCCTTTGCGAACAAGTAGAATTGTGAACAGTGGTTTGTTCGTTATGATAACCTGCATCCCCCTGATTTGCCTCCCAGATTTGCCTTTTTAACAGCACATTCACCACTCTCACAAACAGCTAACTCGGCCCTCTTGCGGCACAGGCCGGGGGTCGAGTTATTTTACTTATTCCACATTTTGTTATGTTACAGCCCGAATTCAAAACTTACACACAATAACCCATAATGAAAAAGTGAAATTTTTTCAAATTTTAACAAATTTATTGAAAATGATAAAGAATTACCTCATTTACACAAGTATTCACACCCCTAAGTAAATACTTTGTAGAAGCACCGTTGGCAGCGATAAGGCTGTAAGTCTTTCTGGGTAGGTCTCTAAGAGCTAGACAACCACTAAGGTCTTGCCATAGATTTTCAAGCAGATTTAGTCAAAACTGTAACTCTGCCATTCAGGAACACTCATTGTCTTTTTGGTAAGCAACTCCAGTGAAAATTTGGCCTTTTAGTTTATTGTCCTGCTGAAAGGTGAATTCAACTCCACCTGTCTGGTGGAAAGCAGACGGAACCAGGTTTTCCTCTAGGATTCTGCCTGTGCTTAGCTGCATTCCATTTCAATTTTATAATGAAAAACTCCCCAGTCCTTAACAATTACAAGCATAACAATAACATGATGCAGCCATCACTATGTTTGAAAATATGGAGAGTGGTACTCAGTAATAAGTTGTATTGGATTTGTTCCCAAACTTGGGGTCAGGGTCCCATGTGGGGTCCCATGAGAAAATCTGTACTAATCTTATCAAACAAGTTAGGAACATAAAAAAGAGGATATGTTGCAATATGAACATCTCCACATGGCCTATCTTCCCTATAGGCCTGCATTAAAATGCAATCAAAATGAAAACACAGTTGAAAGTTTTCGCTTCGTCGCTATTTAATTCCTTGAGAGGAAGAACACACAGAGGAGATATTGTGAACGCTTCTCCAGCCTAGCTCGTTTCTTTCTCACTCATCTCCACTATGTTGCCTCCCATGGTCTCTAAGGACCAGCCGAGGTTGGGGTGCATTAGCATTCCCACACAGAAGATCCCACAGATGCTCAGGGGAAAGTCCCACAGGATGCAATGATCTGTGGATCAATATCTGGAGCTTAACGCATTGTGTTCACAGAATATTAAGTCATCGTGGGAAAGTTATCCCATCACGCTCCAGGTGAAAAGAGCCAAAGCCCACAATTATCCTAAGCCAGCCAGCCACCCACCCACCACGCTACGGTTCGAGATGATAAATGCAAATCATACCAATGAACAGAGGAAAAACTACTTTGAGGCAGGAGTCTGTCGAATTACAAAATACGAAAGCTGCATCTGTAAGCAAAATATTGACGCATGAATCAAAAGTAGGCAACATGCATCAACGTGCGTTGAAACATAGGAACTGGATTTATTTGAAGTGTCCACAGGGACTTCGGACATTCAGACACAAACTCGTTGCTCAAATGTCAACAACGGTAACTGTGTAAACAGAACATCTCGTTGTTGACATCCTGACATGTACAGTGCCTATATTGCTGTAAACCCCAGAGTCTCCTAGACCTACCATTAGTCTGACTCGTCTATGTCAAATCCCTCCTTGTCCCTTCTTTTCCAGGGTAGCGGAGCGGAGAGCCTGTGACAGGTTACGCGCGCATCCACTGCACACATCATTGATAGTAATGGGGGGGGGGGGGGGGGGGGGGGGTAAAGTAGGCAGGGAGGGGTGTGTGTGAGAAAGTTTGTATGCAGGGGCGTTAGCAAGTCAGGATTACACAAGCGGAGCATGAGTTCCGCTCCGCGAGATCAATTTATGTCACCAAACGGCATGACAACCAGTCCCCTCCCAGTCACCATCTGCCTTGTCCCCAAGCCAATTTGTCACAGCACATTCATGTGTGGTGATGCCCTCCTTTAACATTGAGGAAGATGGCTGTGGGGAAAATAAGAAAGGAAGGAAGGAAGGAAGTAAAGAAAGGAGGAAGGGGAAAATAGCACTGGCAGCACACTTATTGAGGTACTACTGGTATGGACTGGTGTCAGAACTTAGTTCGCACCCAACTGAATTAGAATGACCTAATTGAGGTGAACACTCTCCAGCATTTTCTCACGTAAGATGGCGTCATTCTAACATGACATACAGTTGCCAGGAGCCATCTGTCTAAACAAACGTGGAAGAATCATCTCTAAGAATCATGATGACCTAACACTAGTTCCTAATTCTCCACTCTCCGTAGCTATGATGCACTGGCTACTACGGCAAACAATGCTCGATCAGCTGAGCCAACCAGTGAATGGCCATTAGAGTAGGTCGTTTGCCAGCTTGCTGATGAAGTTGTTCGGCACCAAAGTTATGGGACTGTTTTAAGAAATTAGCATGTGTCTGACTGACAGCTGGCACTGTGCCTTGCTACTTTGTAACATTTGGCCAATGCCATAACGCTGCGAAAGAGTGGTCAGCTGTGCTGCAGAACTCAGCCCACTAGTCACGGCAGAACAGAAACTGCCTTATCATGAAAACTCACTAGTGCTATTAGCTAGAATTTCACTACACTAGCTAACGGGAGTATTCAGCAACGAATGTGTAGTGAGGGCCAGCCAACGAGAGCATACAGGTCACAGTGGTGGGTAGTATATGGGGCTTTGGTGACAAAACGGATGGCACTGAGATAGACTGCAACCAATTTGCTGAGTAGAGTGTTGGAGGCTATTTTGTAAATGACATCGCCGAAGTCAAGGATCGGTAGGATAGTCAGTTTTACAAGAGTTTGTTTGTCTGCATGAGTGAAGGATGCTTTGTTGCAAAATGGGAAGCTGATTCTAGATTTAATTTTGGATTCTTAATATGAGTCTGGAAGGAGAGTTTGCAGTCTAATCAGACACCTAGGTATTTGTAGTTGTCCACATATTCTAAGTCAGACCCGTCCAGAGTAGTGATGCTAGGCGGGCGGGCAGGTGCGGGCAGCAATCGGTTGAAGAGCATGCATTTAGTTTTACTTGCATTTAAGAGCAGTTGTATGGCATTGAAGCTCGTCTGGAGGTTAGTTAACACAGTGTCCAAAGAAGGGCCAGATGTATACAGAATGGTGTCTTCTGCGTAGAGGTGGATCAGAGAATCACCAGCCGCAAGAGCGACATCCTTGATGTATACAGAGAAAAGAGTCGGCCCGAATCATCTCATATGTATTTGCTGTATTCTATTTAATGCCACTGACATTGCTCGTCCTAATATTTAAATATTTCTTAATTCCATTACTTTTAGATTTGTGTGTGTTGTTGTGAATTGTTACAAATATTTCTGCACTGTTGAAGCTAGTAACACAAGCATTTCCCTAAACCTGCAATAACATCTGCTAAATGTGTATGTGACCAATACAATTTGATTTCAGCCAGGAAGCAGGTCGCTAGTTAGCTAGCAAATTTTTGTGCACATTTAAATTTTCATACTGATTCTACAACCACAAAACACCTTTAGCTTTATGTAGAATTAGGTAAAGACTTTCTCATGAAAAAAACATCAATATCAGCTACGGGTTTATAGTGTTTGGTAAGATTGGTAAGATTAACTGAGTCTTAAGGATGAAAGGGGGTTCAGTTTTGAGGATGAAATTAGTGTTTTCTAGTTATCAGACAGATCAGTGAAGACCCTCCAGTGGCAATGGAAAAGGTTGGATTAATGTCTTATATGAGCTGTTATAGAGTAGTGAGGTTTTGGACAGGGCAATAAACTGGTGCCAACCAAGGCATTAAAGGAGTGTACACTACAAATCAGAGCTTATTTCTTACCATCTTTCACTAGAAAAAGCAGTGAAACAACCTTTGCAGCGATGCATGGAAGATATGAATAGAATTTCACACATTTGTGCCAGTGTGTGAGGCCAGTGGGACGGGGACAGTGCTTTATTGCGAAATGACTGGGTGACAAGGTATGAAAGCAATGTGAGACACAGTCCTCTCATATACACACACACACCGTTTGCTGTGACAAGTCCCGCCATTCAGTGCTCCGTCTGATCACATTACATGCCTTTGCTCCCACTGACTGGTGTTCCTTCCCATTTTACCGTTTGTGGCAGCCATAATGAAAAGCAGAAAATGGCCAACCATATCAGAGCCAGCTGTAGACACCCAACTACTCTGCAAGTGACCAATTGAGCACAACACCTATATCCTCTTTCTACATGGCCTGCACACCAAACCCTAATGCATTGTTTGCCTGCTAACATATTTGACAACAATGGAAGTGGCTGGCATGCACTCACTTTGATTGATGCACAACGCTACACAATGGCCCGTGATGTTTGTATACATAGCCGGCCAAAAGAGGGCTATCAGTACAAAGCCAATGCACATCAAGGGGTATGAACGCAGGTGTGTCCAATGTGAACCCTCGTCCCGTCAAAACGCTGAAAATACGGGCAACAGGGAGTGAAAAGGGTGACAGAGACAGAATTGCAGCTGTGTTGTTATATAAAGCATTGAGGGCGGTTGTCCAACAAAGCCGGGCCTATACAGATAAGGTTTCAAATGAAAGTCCTGAAGGGCTCATTTCCACTGCGGACAACAATCACTTCATGATGTGAGGGCTCACGTAGTCAGCTACGGGTGTTATCCGGAAGGACATTGAAACATCAACAGCAGGCATCATAGCACACCACTCGGTGACCTTTGAGCTATAGAACACCAATTAGATACGAGTCAGCATTTATTACAGCCAGCATGTTTGACGTCATACTCCATCTAAACCCATGGGTTAGACTACTTTGGATCCTGTTTCCAAGCCAAGATTCTATGTCTGAAATGTAGACATGAAGAGGGAAGAATAATGGTGACAGTACTCACTTTCTGTATCAGTACAGATGGATGGTTATTGGTTACACCGTCAAATGGCCCAGTCGATCTTTGGTTCCTCCCAACAGAGGTGAAGAATTCAGAGGGTCCGATCCGATAAGTACGGAGGGGTTGTGCAGTTGGGGGAGGGTCAGGGGGTTGAAACCCCCCTCAGATATTTTCACAATTAGTTTTGCAATCCTCAGCAAACTTCCTGTGAGAGAAAAAAAAAACAAGAGACGAACAACATGAGCGGTGTGCTGCAGCAGTGATGGCCCAGTACGTAAACAACGGGAGGGAGAGCACAGCTGAGCTGCAAACACACAGGCTAATAACCTCTGCCTTTTCAACGCACAGCCTCGGCAGGATACTGCAACGGGCCGCTGACCCATGACTGAGGAAGATGTGCGGAGGGGGGCAAACATCCTCTTAGCATAATCTCCTCAGTCGCTTTACTGTCATAACATAGCAGCATAACACAAGCAGATGAGCTCTAAATATAACCAGATGCGTGGGGCTCCACAGGGGTTGAGGCGGTGAGGCGACAGAGAAGCTGCAGAGCTACAGTATAGTGTGAGAACTTCTCTCTATACTTATCCATTTCCCATAGTCTCAAATTGTTCAAACAGCCTACAATGGATGTGGAATATAGACACTAATGGAAAAAAGAGCTGTCAATCATCTAAGGTTGTTTGTTACATAGTAACGCTAACAGCCTACTGGTACTTCATATAAAGTTGCTGCTAACAACTCTGTGTTACAAATGGCTATTCCACTGAAGCTTGTTTATGAGCTTCAGAACCATCTGGGAGATTGAATTATAACCGGCCTTGTCAGCTAACTGTATCATCATGGTTTTACCATCTCTCCTAAAGAAACCCCCTTGCAGTGATGGGAACCCGTGACAGATAAACTTCCCTTCAATCCATTCCAGACTAATGGCATGTGGTCGATGACTCTTGCGCCCATCGCTAACAACCAGCGCTGACTAATGTCATGTGGTCGATGCGTCTTGCGCCCACAAATACGCCCCCGCCGCACATCCATTCATGCGCACAGGGTCGCACACAAATGGCTGCGGATTGCAGGTCGTGACCATGGAGCTCTCCCTTACATCCTGTAATTACTAACGTATGTCCACTCACTGAACTGACTCACACAGCCCAGCGGATGGAGGACATCAGTCTCTCTGACCCCCCTGGATATTAACCCAGCTGACTGCAGCTGCTATAGACTGCAGAGTGACTCAGGAGCCTAACCAACAGTGGTCTAATGCCCCCATGAATAAGGCTATAAACCCAGAACCACCCCAGCATTCTCCACATTAACTAGGCTAGCGTGGGTTCCTTGGCATAACGACCCACAGTGACTAAACCTATGTGGTGAAGAGGGGGACGCAAACCTTCGCTCACACGGTGTGGGTCGGTAAGTGGATGCGTGTTGGTCTTCATGCCAAATGACATAGGTTCCCAATCATGGGACACAGAAGTTTGCTGTACACGATTGATGTCAGTGCTCAACTACAAATACCCTCTACAACTGATTTCCATTTTCACATAGTTAAGACCACAGTGGTCACATTTGGCACAGAGCAGCCATTTTGGAGTGACACTAAACCATCAGAGGCCCTGTCAACATCTGTTGAATAGCTAATTTAGCAGCCTCTGACACATAGGATAGCTCAAATTATGGTCAGCTGATTTCGTTGGCACACAATGTGTCTTTTCAGAGTAGAGACCAAGAGAAGTATGAGCAAGGCGTTTTGTTGTTTGTGCTTGCTTGTTTGTTTGTTTTCCCCAGCCCAACATGGATTGACTTGCAGTATAGATTTCACGAAATTAAAACTTCTAGACGTGGTCTTTACTTTTTTTTTCTTAAAACAAACCATACCATGCCCTGGAACCGAAGTTGAGAGAATTGGTTTTGGTGCACACATAAATTCATCACGTTTTTACTATTCAGATTTTGTCCAATAATTTCGAATCTTATTGGCTTGGATTGGCTGCACTGAGCCTCCGTTTCCCCTGCCTTAAGGACAGCTAGTCCAACTTGGTGTCACCCCCCCAAAAAAATTACAAATATTTTCACATGAACATCCCTTTGAACTGAAAAAAAAGATTTATTAATGTGGATATTGACTTTGTCACATCAGCATGCTTTTGTGACTCAGTCGATGCCAATGCAGGGCTACGGGCCAGAAGGTTAAGGGTTCGCTGACCACAATGGACGAGCCACTCCCCCTGCCATTCTCATTACACCTACACTACAATCATAACTGGCTGCAGATAATGATCAGCTAAGTGGAAATCAGATTTTCAACATTTTGATGCTATATTTATAATCATATAAAATATATGCAACAAATTTCCACCAACAGGTTTCTGTGCCAACACATCAACCAATAAGCAAAGCATACCGACTTTCGCCGCGTTAATGTCACGGTTTGAGATTTCAGCACCACAATCTGCACAGTTTGGAGACTGGAATTCTATTTTGGACTAATGTGCACAGGTATCCTACAGGAGATTTCTGAAGTAGTCTAAAACATTGTGACTAGGGCTGTGACAATACCAGTATCGCAATATTTCTTCCATGGCAAAAATGAAAACATAAAGCAGCCCAAACTCTTTGGTCCTTAAAAAACCTACTGTATGTAAAATATTGTGTGCTATATCTTGAAAAATAAATAAACGTGACTCTGGATGACGTCATAATGATCCCACTGGGCACAGATGTCAGTTCAAAATGTAGTTTTGATTTACATTTGGTTGAGTGAACATGAATTCAACAACAAATATGGTTTTAGGTTAAAAGTCAGGTAAAAAAATAAGACAAAATGCCCTTGATGACTTTTTGCAAATCCAATCAGTTTTCCACATTGATTCAACGTCATCCCTTTTAACATTGTTGTAAAATGACCCGTAAGTAAGCATTTCACTGTTAGTCTAAAACGGTTGTTTACTAAGCATGTGACAAATTCATTTTATTTGATCACATTGATTTTCTTGGTTGAAATGATGTGGACACTAGGGATTTAACATTTTATTACTGTTCAAGTACTCGCATGATTTTTTTTGGTGTACGAGTCAACTGGTGATATTATATTGTGGAAAACAATCTTCAAAAAAAGCAGTAACCTCAGCAGTGGGGTTTGCTTGTAGAAGCCTATGACGGCAATGGCATAGCTTTGCTTTGTTAATATAGCAGGCCTTATCTCCTGAGCCCTTATCACAGTCAAGACACCTATCTCACCTATCTAAGTAAAAAAAAAAATGTTTTAAACATGTAAAATAACAGCATAAAATAGAACATAATGCCAGGGCGAAGTGATGTGCATCTCGGGTCTGGAACAGCTATTCTCAAAGAGTGATCATTTGAAACGGGGCTCGATACGGCGAGTTGAAATATTTTTTCCCAGGGTTACAAACCGAGATCTATCTTTCAATATACAGATGTTCCATTTAGAATATTCAAACTGTTCTTTGGAATTTTCCAAATGGATGAACAATTCCACATTGAATACTGCATGGTGATAACGTATGGCCATGGCATCTGTTTGGTGAGCAGGTTTGTGTATTTTCAGTGTGAAACCCATCTATGTTTAGGCTAACCAATTCTAAAAATGGATCATGGCTTTCACCTGGTCAGTCTACGTCATGGAAATGTTTGGTACACTCAGTGTATTTTCCTACTTCAATCAACCAGTCCATTTTGAATTTGTGATAAAACTTTTGTCATTTGGAAAGGAATGTAGCTTGTGTATTCCATTCGTTAGATCCGTTATTATAGGCATTTATTTTTGTAAACCTAACAGGAGCATGTGTGTGCAATCAGCATGCATGTGTTTCGGGAGCGGTCAGAACACAACTGAGCGAATGAGACAGGGAGGGGCAAAGGGAATTTAGGGAGAAGGACTGTGTGATGCTTGGCTTGGTTTCTTCTTGGTTGTGCCCCGCAAATGCACATGAACTTTGTGAAGAATTTCACTTGCCATTTTGGGCATCCACAAAGCACAATCCACCAAATAATCTCAGGTTCAAATTTGAGCTTTGACGTCCATTCGAGTACTCATGCCCATCCCTAGTGGAAACAATGTTGATTCCACCCGTTTTTTCCCCAGTGGGATATTTGTTTCCAACATTAGGGCAGATTTCATAAAGAAGTTAAATCCACTTTGTGTTTTGTCTCCTTGCCACAATACTAACGAGTATCGCGATACTGGTATAGTCCAGTCCCCTAATTGTGAATGGTTGTGTTTATGCCACACATGAAAGGTAATACATTTTAAAAGTTAAATGACAAATATTTAGGGTATATTAAAGCTTTATTGGTTCTACGTGCGTAAGGAATATC
The DNA here is from genome assembly GCF_057628025.1 of Oncorhynchus mykiss. Taxonomy (NCBI): domain Eukaryota; kingdom Metazoa; phylum Chordata; class Actinopteri; order Salmoniformes; family Salmonidae; genus Oncorhynchus; species Oncorhynchus mykiss. The sequence goes on from NC_143023.1 coordinate 31,388,720, forward strand.
GGAGAGGAGGCAGACCACGCGTTAAGCTTTCCTGAATAACTGGGCCTGCTGGGAGCATATGTGGCCACATTTTTATAGGACGACTTGAGAGAATGATGATCCACAACAGACAGTGCATCTCAGTATCACAACTTAAAATACAGCCAGACTGGCTTGCTACTGTGCCTTTCTATGCCTTATAAACTGTTCAGTAGACCCCCTGATCCAAATGGAATGAAATATTCAAATCACAGGGCACTGTTATTCAAATGATATTTTCACTGCAGTTTACAGCCTAGAGTAGAATGTTGTACTCACTTGAAAACAATACTGAAATTATTCATTGTAATGTTGTGTTTTAGGTTAATCTAGGTAGGATACTTGTACTGTTCCTAAAGAGCAATAAGGGAGCTGCGTGTCTCATGTCTTCACTGTTCTTTCCACTTATATTGAAAATTAGTGCAGCTTTGAATGATTTTACATGTAGTATGATTGTCCAGATCTGCAATATGCAAACTAACAAACAATCCACCTACCACTATTGTCACTATGAATGGTGGATAAAGGACAGGATAGACAGACTGGTAAGACTATTGACCTGTGTGGTATAGTTAACGTGGGAAGTACTCATGCCCCCTCATGCCCAGTTCGTCTCTGCGCTCAAATCCCTCCTTCCCTTGCAGGCTCCTCACCTCTTGCCTCCTTTCTTTATCTCTACCACTTCCAACCTTCACCTCCTACCATTTATGTGCAATTCCTCCCGCCTTCCAAAAAACCTCTTCAGTATCCTCCTTAAAAGTCTTTGCAAACCCTCCCTCCCTCCTCCACATCCTCCCTCAATCTCTCAGATCATTCTTCCCTCCAGATATCTCCCTCTAGGCATTGCGCTGGTTCGCTCTGCTGCAGAGGTGATCAATGGCCCCTGGCGCCTCGGGGCCCCTGGGCTCCTGAAATGCAGGTATTAATAATGCAGGGCCCGGCTGTCATTTCCTCCATTAGCTTGGGGGAGACATGGGGCCCGGATGGCTGATTGATTACTAATTGGATTAATTGCAGTCTTTTAGGGGAGGAGAATGTAGTAGTCTGGAGACCTAGCTGGCAACTGATAGGGGAGTGCATTTGACATGCTGGCATTCAGAGATAGGGATACCGAATGCTGAAACGGGTAGCGTAAACTGTGAGGGGGTTGGGTAGACTGGGGTTGCCTGTTCAGTTTCTTTGGTTGACGCCAGGGTTGAGAGGGTATGTCATTTGAGATACAGGAACATTTGTGCAACATGCACTTGGTAGAAACGAGGAATTGATCAAGCAGCTTCTCAATAGAGGCGTTTTCCATTATTGCACAGTGTGTGTCTGCTGAACGAAATTAACTCAACGCCTTGTACACCAAATCACCCATCCTGATGACATCGTTACTTTCATTTGCTAGGTCTTTCCTCCCATTTCCTTTGGAGGTATCTTCTTAGCCATCGACATCTGGCTACACTCTTTGATAAGACAGAGATGTAGATTAGGTAAATGTGCAATGATTGTTTCTGATGGACAACACTTTCTGTAATCTTCTAACCTTCCTTTGAGATAAAGTTAATAAACCTCATTACAGCCATGGCACACTGAGATCTGTATTCTCCAGAAGGGCCCATTCACCACATTGGAAAAGCCTAAAACATGCAGTCATGTCAATGCCTTTCCGTATAGGATTTTAATTGTTGACCTATCCATCGCACTGATCGCAGACATGTGCAAATCAAAAGTTTATTGGTCGCATACAGTTTAGCAGATGTTATAGCGGGTGAAACAAAATGCTTAATTTACTAGTGCCTAACAATGCAGTGAAATGTCAAAAAGTACACATATAATCAAACAAATAAGAAATGTCCAACATGTCCAAATCCAATTAACAATCCAAATAGCCTGTAACAGTACGTCAAATGTAATCCATACGTAGATACACTGAGTGTACAAAACATTAAGCGCACCTGCTCTTTCCATGACAGAGACTGACTAGGTGAATGCTATGATCCCTCATTGATGTAACTTGTTAAATCCACTTCAATCAGTGTAGATGGAGGGGAGGAGACAGGTTAAAGAAGGATTTTCTAGTCGTGAGACAATTGTGACATGGATTGTGTGTGTGCCATTCAGAGGGTGAATGGGCAAGACAAAATATTTGTATGGGGTATGATAGTAGGTACCAGGCGCACCAGTTTGTGTCAAGAACTGCAACTCTACTGGGTTTTTCACACGCAATAGTTTCCTGTGTGTATCAAGAATGGTCCACCACCCAAAGGACACCCAGCCAACTTGACAACTGTGGGAAGTCAACATGATGAACGCTTTCGACACCTTGTAGAGTTCATGACCTGATGAATTGAGGCAGTTCAGGGGGAAAAAGGGGTGGGGTGCAACTCAATATTAGGAAGGTGTTCTTAATGTTTGGTATACTCGGTGTATACACGATGAATTTACACAATACAGTTGAAGTCGAAAGACTACATACACTTAGGCTAGAGTCATTAAAATTAGTTTTTCAACCACTCCACAAATGTCTTGTTAACAAACTATAGTTTTGGCAAGTCGGTTAGGACATCTACTTTGTGCATGACACAAGTAATTTTTCCAACAATTATTTACAGACAGATTATTTCACTTATAATTCACTGTATCACAATTCTAGTGGGTCAGAAGTTTAAAGGCACAGTCAACTTAGTCTATGTAAACAGATTGGACAATTCCAGAAATGTCCTGGCTTTAGAAGCTTCTGATAGGCTAATTGACATTATTTGAGTCAATTGGAGGTGTACCTGTGAATGTATTTCAAGGCCTACCTTCAAACTCAGTGCCTCTTTGCTTGACATCATGGGAAAATCAAAAGAAATCAGCCAAGACCTCAATTGTAGACCTCAAAAAGTCTAGTTCATCCTTGGGAGCAATCTCCAAATGCCTGAAGATCCCACGTTCATCTGTATAAACAATAGTATGCAAGTATAAACACCATGGGACCGTACAGCTGTCATACCGCTCAGGAAGGAGACGCATTCCGTCTCCTAGAGATGAACGTACTCTGGTGCGAAAAGTGCAAATCAATCCCAGAACAGCAGCAAAGGACCTTGTGAAGATGCTGGAGGAAACCAGTACAAAAGTATCTATATCCACAGTAAAATGAGTCCTATATCCACATAACCTGAAAGGCCGCTCAGCAAGGAAGAAGCCACTGCTCCAAAACCGTCATTAAAAAGCCAGACTACGGTTTGCAACTGCACATGGAGACAAAAATCATACTTTTTGGAGAAAAGTCCTCTGGGCTGATGAAACAAAAATATAACTGTTTGGCCATACTGACCATCATTATGTTTGGAGGAAAAAGGGGGAGGCATGCAAGCCGAAGAACACCATCCCAACCGTGTAGCATGGCAGAATCATGCTGCAGGAGGGACTGCTGCACTTCACAAAATAGATGGCTTCATGAGGAGGGAAAATTATGTGGCTATATTGAAGCAACATCTCAAGAAACAGCCAGGAAGTTAAAGCTTGGTCTCAAATGGGTCTTTCAAATGGACAATGACCCCAAGCATACTTCATAAAGTTGTGGCAAAATGCTGTGGCAAAATAGCTTAAGGAAAACAAAGTCAAGGTATTGAAGTGGCCATCACAAAGCCCTGACATCAATCCCATAGAATATATGTGGACAGAACTGAAAAGGCGTGTGCGAGCAAGGATGCCTACAAACCTGACTCAGTTACACCAGCTCTGTCAGGAGGAATGGGCCAAAATTCAGCCAACTTATTGTGGGAAGCTTGTGGAAGGCTACCCGAAATGTTTGACCCAAGTTAAAAAATGTAAAGGCAATGCAACCAGATACTAATTTAGTGTATGTAAACCTCTGACGCACTGAGAATGTGCTGAAAGAAATAAAAGATTCTCTACTATTATTCTGACATTTCACATTCTTAAAATAAAGTGGTGATCCTAACTGACCTAAAACAGGGAATTATTACTAGGATTAAATGTCAGGAATTGTGAAAAACTGAGTTTAAATGTACTTGGCTAAGGTGTATGTAAACTTCAGACTTCAACTGTATAACCTAAGAATGATATGTACAGCAGTGGATATATTACATTCCGTAAATATAAAACACACACACACACACACACACACTAGTACCGGGTTGGACCCCCCTTAGCCTCCAGAACAGCCTGAATTCGGGGCATGGGAACGTTACTCAATTGGTATCAAGGGACCTAATGTGTGCCAGGAATACATTCTCCACCCCATTACACCTCCGCGAACAGCTTGTACCATTGACACCAGAAAGGATGGGGCCCATGGACTCATGCTGCATACGGCAAATCCTGACTCAGCATGACGCAACAGGAACTGGGATTCGTCGGACCAAGCAATGCTTTTCCACTCCTCAATTGTCCAGTGTCAGTGATTGCGTGCCTACTGGAGCCTCTCTTGTTTTTAGCTGATAGGAGTGGAACCCAGTGTAGTCATCTGCTGCAATAGCCCATCAGTGACAAGGAGTGCCGAATTGTGCATCCCAAGATGCCGTTCTGCACTGTTTACTTGTCTGTTTGTGAGCCGCCTGATAGCTTGCACCATTCTTGCCATTCTCCTTCGACCTCATCAACGAGTGGTTGTTGCCCACAGGACTGCCGCTGACTGGATGCTTTTTGTTTGTCGCACCATTCTCGGTAAACCCTAGACACTGTCGTGCATGAAGATCCCAGGGCTCCGTCCGATTCTGAGATACTGAAACCGGCACACCTGGCAAGGACGATCATACTACGCTCATAGTCACTTAGGTCACTAGTTTTGCCCATTCTAATGTTTAATCGAACAGTAACTGAATGCCTCAATGCCTGTCTGCCTGCTTTATATAGCAAGCCATGGCCATGTGACTTGCTATCTGGAACCAGGTGGGTGTATCAAATAAACTATCAAGAGTGTACGTATGTAAATGGTGTGTATAGACAGTTGGGACAGTATGTGAATAGAAAATTAGTTATATAGGGTGAGCCATGACTAAAATACAGTATATACTGTACATTTAAAGTGGGTTAAACAATATGTAAACATTATTAAAGTGACCAGTGTTCAATGACTATGTACAGCAGCAGTCTCTAAGTTGCAGGGTAGAGTACCGGGTGGTAGCCGGCTTGTGACAGTATCTAAGAATCAGGGCATGGTAATGGGCGGAGGCCAGCTAGTGGTGACTGTTTAACAGTCTGATGGCCTGGAGATAAACAGCTTCTTATCAGTCTCTTGGTCCCAGCTTTGATGCACCTGTACGGTCTCCGGGTTCTCGATGGTAGCGGGGTGAACAGGGCGAGGTTTAGGCGGCTAAGGACCTTGATGATCTTCTTGGCCTTCCTGTGACACCGGTTGCTGTAGATGTCCTGGAGGGGAGGCAGAGTTTCCCCTGATGATGCGTTGGGCTGACCGTACCACCCTCTGGAGAGCCCTACTGTGCAATGTTTGCATGTATGTGCATATTAATGCGTCCAATGCTGTGCTTATGTGTTTGTATGTGTCAGCCTTACGTGTTGCCCTTGGTAACTGGTGGTCAGGCATAGATCATGGTTGGAAAAACTCATGTGTGTGCACGCTGGGAGTTTTGTGTGTATACTGTATGTTTTTACAACACGCCAAAACCCACAATAGAAACAAATCCACTTATGCATGGATCCGACACATATCATTGTGGGTGCGTGGATGCGAGCATCCACATGAAAGCATAGCAAGTCATATCCTGCCAGCTGGAGCACAGAAACCTCAGGAGTGTGTGTACAGTGTGTGAAACAACATACTGTAGTGTCCTACTTCCAAACTCATCAGGTTATTTTGAAGGGAAAATACAATTTATTGGCCAATCCAGAAATCACAAATGCAACTCATTATTCCTGAATACAGTGCAGCCGGACTGCTTCATCCTTTCCCAGGCTGTATCACATCCGGCCGTGATTGGGAGTCCCATAGGGCAGCGCACAATTGGCCCAGCGTTGTCTGGGTTTGGCAGGTGTAGGCCGTCATTGTAAATAAGAATTTGTTCTTAACTGACTTGCCTAGTTAAGTAAAGGTTAAGTAAAAAACGAAAAACAAAAATCCCCAGTATAGAATGTCAGAGTGATAGACTACTATAATGGGATTTACAGAAGAGGTCCTTTGTCTGATCCTTGCTCTTCTCCTCTCAAGTCTTATGAATCATTAGAAGACCCTCATCAGGATTTTTGACAGTATGAGATGTCATTACGCTTTCTTCCCAACGAGGTGTTGTCAGGATTTCGTCATGGTTTCAAACAGTAAGCCTATCTCTACATTTCACTCCCGAAGCCCGCACACACACACCCTTTGCTTCCTTCCAGGCAAAAGCGTTATTCCTTGGGCAGTCGGGGACAAGCACGACTCTCTTTCTCGCGCTCTGTCTCTCTCTTTCGCGCTGTGCTGCACCTGCTCCCCTTCACCCACTCCTCTCCTCACCCCTCACCTCCTCCCGGCCCCTGTGGCTAGCTGCAGAGATGGCCCGCTGCGCTAATTGAAAGCGACCCTGACTCGTCCTTTCCCCGAGGCGCTCCAGCCGATGCCCCATTGTTTTCTTTCACCGGCGGTTGACAACTGGCCTTTTAGCCATGGCGCGCTGCAGCGCAAACTCTGACCACAGCGCTCTGTCCTCGCGCCCTAACCCCTCTCTCTCCCCACAGACCCTTTTCAGGCCCATGGTGAAATGGAGAAACTGCAGAGTTGCAGATTTGGTTGTTGTTCTGCTTCTAAGGTAAGAACGGTTTGTCAAAATTAGACAGAATCGCATGTAAGTGGATTAAGTCATTTTGATTATGGTCCATTTATTGGAGCCAGCAGCCCAAGAGGTGAATGAGACAGTGATGTTAAAATGCTTTGAGTGCTGATGATAATAATTCACTACTTCGCCTTTCTTAGCAAGACTCCCGAAAGGATAAAGGATAAAACATTTAATGGGAACGCTGATATACCCACAAGACAGGCAAATGTGCTTGGATACAATTTCCTTCAGATGGCACCTTGTGAAAAAACTGCAATGTCCCCCTGAAATGAGGCGCGTGAACGGGGAGTTTTCCCATGGCTGTAGGCTGTTCTTATCACCCACACGGAGCAGAGCTGGAGCCCATAATCTAATAGCCTCACAGCACTGTCATAAATCACCCTGAGAGACTGCATGCTGCAACACACTGACACTTCCAATCTGGCAACCTGTGTCTTTATTAAAGACCACATTATACGGGGGAGACACCCCCCCCCCCCCCTTTCCTCCAAATATCCTCCATTGGAAAAGCATACATCCTGTACACACACACACACACACGAACGTTAACACACACAGAGATGCCATATATGCCGTGTAAATGTATGACCTGCGAACTGAGAGGGGAGGGTGATGAATGCTAGAGTGATGGCTGTAGTCAAGAAGCACATTTCAGTCCATGCGTGCGTGTTTGTATGTGCAGAAATGCACACAGTAGGGATGGTTTTTGCCTGGCTGCCTGCCTGCCTGTGTGGGTCCATGCATGCATTAGTTTCCTTTCAGTCATTTTGACAACTTCATTGGAAAATGCCAATGTAAACATGGATTCTGACAAACAGTAGCAAGCTTAGATTCTGAGATAGCCAGCTTAGGCTCTCTCGTTTCCTTCTTAAATATAATTATAGCACTGTCACACAGAGAAATTACAACATAGCACATCCAAAATGGAGAGAGAACATTGGCTTATTGATGTAATAAAACTAAATGAACAGGCCACAGGTCTAGCTTATTGAACCTGAAGGACCAGCAGGCCTATTTTAAAAACATTAACATTTTGAGGAGGAGATAATGATTTTTGTAACAAATCCACAGCTATTCTGTGCACTTTCTATCTACGAAAGCTTTCTCTTCAAAGTTCACAGGAATGACTCACTGAATCTTTGTCAAGACACTAGATCCATCGCTCAATGGGGAAAATCAAGCTTATTGTACCTTTACCAACCCTCACAGAGTTGAACCAACTTTGGTGGAGAAAGCTAAAACTGCTTGAACTCACTGAGCGATGTATGCACCAACAAAATGAAACATGCAGCTTTCACTGCCTGTCTCAGTACTCAACCAAAATAGTGCAAATTCCCGAAAGGAGAGACCTCCCAAATCCCTACCCCCCGAGCCTTACTGTGGAAAGACATCACTGAAGACATGATATTTAAGTAGCAGTTGTTATTCTGTAGCAATACACCGTTGAGGAAGTGGATTATACAAAGACAAGAGTCAGAGGTGTTCTTGGGTTTTTCTGTAATCCATTTCACTGTAATATGACCGGTAGTTCTAAACCACAAGAGACAAGTCTCAGAGGACCTTTCTCACACACAGAGCTACAGTGTAGATCTTTATTACACCCTGCCATGCTTCAGAACCAGACACCCTCAGTCTCTCTGCCAGCAGATACCCAGACAGCAGCCTCCTCACCTGTGTCAATACCACACATCCTCCCAGACCCACCGTGGAAACCTGGGCACTGTGCAGTCTGGGCAACTCACAACCAACTGCCGCTGCTGTGCAGATGTTGCAGAGCCATATCACAGAGAAAAACACTCACACAGTGAGTCAAAGTCTTGGCCGGTGTCGTTATCTCTGCTGACGTGGATCGTTGACACAGATGACAGAATCGGACAGGTAATCCTGGATTACAGTCCAGACGTGTCATATCCTGGATGCCCTTTAGACGTGGGCGTAACCTCATCCATCCTTCCATCCTCTCCTCTGGTGCCCATCAACGGAGCACCGTGCCCCTGCATAGATGGAGGAATAATGAGCTCTAGTTGCCTTGTCAACGCTGTCCTTTCTACCACTGTGCTCTAAGCTCCCATTTGGCCATTCCCTCCCCACCAGACTCTTTTGTAATCATGGGGATCCAGGAGGCAGATGAGATTTCATATTGTCTGAAATCCCTCAATCTCTGATTGGAAACCAGGAATGGAGCTTGCATACTCTGGCTGCATAACTACGTGTGTAGATTGGCTTTTTAACAGCTTCTACCCCCAAGCCATAAGACTGAACAGCTAATCAAAAGGGCTACCCAGACCCCTCTTCTACGCTGCTGCTACTCTCTGTTTATTATCTATGCATAGTCACTTTAACTCTACCCACATGTACATGTTACCTCAATTACCTCGACTAACCTGTGGCCCCGCACACGGACTCTGTACAGGTACCCCCTGTATTTAGCCTCGCTACTGTTATTTTACTGCTGCTGTTTAAATATTTGTAACTTTCGTTTTCTATTTAACACTTATTTTTCTTAAAACTTCTTAAAGCATTGTTGGTTAAGGGCTTGTTAGTAAACATTTCACTGTAAGTTGAACCTGTTGTATTCGGCGCATGTGACAAATTCAATTTGATTTGATTACTTCCACGCAGATGACGATTATAAGGGGATCATGTAAAATGCTCCTCGGGGGGTGGGGAGAATCACGCTTTTCCTCAGATCTCAAAGCCATCAAACCTGGCAATAACAATGACAATGGATGGGGTGTTTTATATCGGAGTATTTAACAGCCCTTTATATTGGGTGGACCGAACCCGAGCAATCAAAATGATCTCGTCCTCAATTGGGTGACTCACTACAGCCAGTTTACACCAGTAAGCTCACCGCACAATTGTCGCTATAGGGCGGTATCCAACCAACTTCCCTAAAGTCATACATCAAAGGGGAGAGCGCATTGGCTTGTAATTATAGAGGTTGGTTTCTGGTTAGAAGAAGTGGTTGACTTTCTGGTTTTGCTTCAAGCCCTCTTAGGTTCATCACTCTACTTGAGAAGACACAGTATAGCATGACATTTCCTGTGGGGGAGCATTCTGCTCCATGTCCACGTAACAACATGGTGTCAACCACACTCCAAAACAAAAACTTTCCATTCAGACAAACTGAAAAGTTGTGTTTCCTCGTGATGTAGGCAGTGTGCCGTGACTAACGAAATGTCTTTAAAAGTATGTAGAATGAAATGCGTGTGATGTGTTGGTATTACGGTTCAGAGAAACATTTACAGGTTGAGCTTTTCAGCATTTTCAACCTCTAGGTAACACAAAACGTCCTCATGACTCAGGCTAATGCTCTACTTTTTAACTCAGCTTCTCTTAAACCTTCATATGCATGACAGAGCATTTTTCAGACTAGCTTTTCGTATATTCATTGCTTAAGTGATTCTTACTTCTAACTGCCTTCACCTTGTGAATTAAACATGACTTTAAAAAAAAGGTCAAACAGGAATAACTAGTATAGACTTTCTCAATATTTACTCAACCTATGTTGAGTTTAAAAAGTTCTACTAAACCCAAGGGTGTGTGTAACTTCATCTACAGTCCCAAAAAGTCATTAGGCTACTTCATACACTTCATCCCTTCAAAACATCCATTGGGGTTAATGCACTGCTAATTTAACAGTTACTGTAGCAGAGACAGACTTCTAGTTCTGGCAGCAGGGTTGGATTAGCTCATGTTTCTCTCCCCATAACTGACTCATTAGTTATATTTGAACAAAAAAAAAATAGAGATCTGTTCCTCAACAAAAGCAGCTGCTCAAACAAAGAGGAAAAACACATGCTGACATTCAGAATAACAAAATGTTTCTTTACCGAGCTTGGTTAATTAACGCAGGCAAGCTAACCTCTCACCCAGTAGAGAAAGAGTTCAAAAGAAAGAGGACTTGCTGAGCAGTGAAATTCTTACTCAAAATCAAAATCAACACAAATTGTCACACATCCAGTTGGAAAAGGAGCATGTTTCCAATGTAGGACATGATGACACTAAAATGCTCTGAGATCTCTCAGAAATGACATTTCCCCAGCCTTGGATATGGAGATGCCTCGTGTTTCAATAGCTGTTGTATTTTATTATACGAGGCAAGTCAGTTAAGAACAAAATCTTATTTACAATGACAGCCTACCCCGGCCAAACCCTAACCCGGACAACGCTGGGCCATTTGTGCGCCACCCTATGGGACCAATCACGGCCAGTTGTGATACAGCCTGGAACCGAACCAGGGTCTGTAGTGACGCCTCCAGCACTGAGATGTAGTAATTTAGACCGTTGCGCCACTCGGGAGCCCAAAAAATATAGATTACATTTTTTTTAAACAAAATAATAAATGATTTTTTGACAGCCACTATAAACCATTACTCGTGAAATGTTTCAGAAAATACAATACAAAAAAACAACAACTCACCCTCCTGTTCTTGAACCATTGGAGGGTGCACATAATGACCACACTACTCTATGTCAACATGCTGTTTGGATGAATGGATGCAGTGAGTGCCAGTGGGCAAGGGGTGCCCATACACACTGACATGTCGTGGCCTGGCACGAGCCAGTGTTCTGGAAGGAGACTCATGGAAACCAGTGGGACACGGGCCGCCAGGCAGGCCTGCTACAGGAGTACTCTGGTCTGCTAATGGTCCTCAGGGTTTGGGACTGCCAATGTTGGCCCCACTGATGTGAGTGCCAGAAGGACCAGCCTCTTTCCATCGCTCCACCAGAGGAAAAATACTGCAGTCCCGCTGGCCAGCACTGCACAAACACACACCCACTCATAATGATCAAACATACAAACACACGGGCATAGACATAGAATACTGTCCACAAAAGTTTGTGTGGATGTATTGCACATGGAGGAAGAGACTTGCAGCAGAATCTGTACTAACACAAACTAACCCACATACAAAGAGAAAAGCAACTTGACAAACTCACCGCACCGCGTACCTGATACTTCAACAGCAGACACTGCCCCAAAAACTGGAAACAAGATGGTCTGTTGAGATGGCAAGAATCAGAACAGGCTATGTTCCCAGCACATTATGAAAAATTGGTCACTCTTTCGACTGATCTGTATTCAAGCCAGGCAAACGGGATCCCAACAGGAAGCACGAAACCTCTCATGAAGAGAAAGGGGGACGGAGAAACATGAGTGCAAGAGAGGGAGCAAGCTAAGGAGAAATAAAAGGAGAGAGCTAGAGAGATTGTGGGGCCCCGAGTGTGCCCCGTGGTGGGCCATTTCACAGTCCCACAGACTGACTAACACAGACAGGTCAGCTGGAAGACTCGCTGCCAAGAGAAACCCACAGCGGAAAGAGCCAGGCACAAGGCTGCACACACAGACCACACCTCCCAGCACAGCAAAACTATTTCCTTCTCAATCTGCCACACAATAACTGGGCCGCTGTTTATTGACCTTTTGCATGGGCTTTCATCAGGCAATCAGTTCCCTGCTCCAGGTACAGAAATATAATCTAAGCCCTCTGCCCTCGGCTGTAAACTCGCCACCTTCCAGTTGGATGGAGCTGCTAACCCTGATTCTCCATTCACATCAGGGTATGTCAGGGATGTTGGGCTGCGAGCGCCTACGGGACTGTACGTCTCAGTACTGCCAGCTGTCACACCTTTCAGAGTTGATAAAATCATCATGGGTGACAATGAGATATCATATCGCAATAATTAGTGGAATAACAAATCAATTAAGCGTAATAATGGAGCTGAAAGGCTCCATACACAAGGGGGTCTGAGAGACAATGTCTGAATGCAGCGCACACTGTTTGAGTACTCATATCATGTCCCTTTGATTGCCATAGGAACACACATCATTAATTTATGGGTTGAATGTCAACATTGCATATTATGACATTGTGAAATTGCAATCTACTTCCTGGTCTATGAGATACTGAATCTTTATAATAAATAACAATAATTTAAAAAAAATAACAATAGGACAGAACTTTCCAAATTTTAGAACTACAACGTTTCAGCATCACCCATTCTCAGTGTCAAACTTTAGGCAAAGTTATGGCAACAAGCTTTTGGTTTGACAGTTGACAGCAACACTTGCACGAGCGCGTCCAAATAAATGACTGAATTATTATCATTCAGAAAGTTCTGTCCTATTGTTTAAAGACTATCTTGGCAACACAAGCTACTTCGAACATACCATCGCTGTGATGCATAGGATCTTCAGCCATGTGGACAAGGGTTTTCTATTTTCAGCTCATTATTTCCATTAGCGTCACTATCTGTGTAGTAGGAGAAGGAGCTGCTCTGTTGATTTGGACTCTCACCATCTTACTCTCTGGGGCAGGGGATTAGGCGATGGGGGCTCCATCGCAGTAGAAACCTGCCCGTCCCGCGTGAAGAACGGTGACAGTGCGAGTCCCGTTCGACTGACGAGCGGCAGGAAGCCAGGCGGGCAGGCAGCGGCTTATCTGCCAAAACAGCTGGAGTGCTCCGTATCCCCAGCTGTGAGCGCTGCCGCGACTGAACGACCCCACGCAGAGAGACAGACAGAGAGGGGGGGAGAAAGGAGGAGAAAGAATGAGAAATAGTGGGAAACGGTATAAAAAAAAAGAGGAAATTGGAAAGCATGGAGAGAAAAACTAGGTGGGAGGAATCACACTTTTGCTCTACTTTTTGCGCTCCCTCACCTGGAGATTACACTAGCCTCGTTCCGCTGTTCACTCATGGCTCCGTTCCACCTCCTCTGCTGCCATTTCAATATAGTCCCAATGTAACACATCCGGAACGCACAGGAATTCCATTTGGGGCAGCGCTCTGTGCCAAACTCATCTCCGGAGCCTGTGAAGTGTTGACTAAGCATGGGGGGCCGCTGTCGGGGAGCTGTCCTGGACTTTGTGGAAGGTGTGAATGTGAGACCCAGGTGTCACTTTAATTGAGACTGAGACATTGCTGTAGGAGCAATACAACTGAATTGTGGGTGGACATTTTAACTTTGCAACAATGTATAACCTTACTGAGATAGTGGGGCGAATAGCTTTTGCCTCCAAATAAACTGAAAGTGTCTCATCCCCAGTCACAGCCATAGACCCAGAGAGGGTTAAGTCTCCAAACAGCAAAAGGAAAACAGCGGTCTGTCAAGGAGTCTGTCTGCTGCATCGGCACACTGGCTCCTCTTTCTGCCGTTGTAATGAAATTACAGTGGGCCCCGTCTGATTGATGAAAGTGCCATGTCTGCGAGTGCCTCTTTTACATAAAAGGAGAGGCTCTCCCACAGACTGCAATTCATCATCTGGCAGTCGGATGGCTCCATTCGTCTTAATTCACGCCGGGCCCAGGTCATGCAGCCCTGCCTCAACTCCCTGTTCGGGTTGGGTAGGGGTTGGCGGGGCTATTAAAAGGAGTTTAACCTTGTTATGTACTGCCACTCTGAGCGGCCTTAAGAAAGCTCAAAGTGTGTATGCATTTTTCTGGGTCAAGAAAAAGATGGAGACAATACAAACAACAAAATGAATACTCAGATCCTGTGCTCTCTACATATTCCTATGGCAGTCCCTCCAATCTATATGAAGACAGGCCTACACCGCCCGAGGGTAGTGATGAGGGGTCATTGCAATAGAAACCTATTCATCCCTCAGGACCACCCAGACTGCAAGGAACTTTCCCATCCAACATCTGCCAATAACTCTGCTACTTTTTACCACCGCCATACTATACACAGAACTGTCAACCTCCCCAAATAGACTGCCACAATTACAAGTGAATCCTGATCCAAATACTCACCGGCAGATATTACCCTCTATGGTGTGACTACACACTACAGTGAATCCTGCTATCCAGGGCGAGGTAAGAAAAACCCTACCAGCCCAAAAAGAGGAAGTCTCAGCTCTCTAACTGAGGGTAAACTGCTGGTCAGTGCAGTCTGGGATATTTGGGTTGTCCTTACCCTAAATCCTAACCATCACCCCTACCCTAAACCATTTTCACTTCAATGGGGGGTAGTGACATTCCAAGGATCCCGGAGAGCACAGAACATAAACTGCCAGCCTTACGCAGTTAGGCTTTGTTTCTTTCACATGTGGCTTGGCCTATGGATGCAGTCCATAACCTACCACGAAAAAACATGGTCATTACATTGCGTGACTGTTTCTTTTGAGCCATTTAGTGAATAGAAATGATGCTTTAGAAATGTGTTTGCCTCAGCAAGTGAGCAAATAGCTCTATTTTTTTCTCTCTTTCATTGTTCTTGGCAAGTCAGCAGGGGTAATTGGCATGCATGCCCTGGCAGTACACTCGACGAGCCAGGTCTTGAGTTTGGGCAAGGAGCACAACGGCTCCGCTATGCCCACGTAATTTGTTTAAAGCTATGATTCAGCTACAGGCAGCGTCCTGTAGGGCTCAACTGATGCAATCCATCACTGCAAATCCATTTCGCTGGGAAAACCACCGATCCACACCGTTCTCTCCCCACACAACCCCCTGCAGCCAGTTTCCACTCCTTACCACTCCTTCAGAGTAAACAGCAGGAATGAGACAAAGCTAAAGAAGGCTGGGCGGTGGCTAACCAGCCACTACCCCTACAGCCATGATTCAAGCAGCCGTGAGAGAAAAACATTGGTGGTGATAAGGTGCTGGGGATGAGGGGGGAGGTTTCAAGGGGATCACATCTTCTCATTAACTTTGGCCAGGCCTGGGGAGTGTGGGAGGATGAGGTGGAGGGAGGGATTGGTTTAATGAAGACTCCTACCGTGAAGGTCCGTCTCCCGACTGCGCTGCCCTGTGAGTAAGCTTGGCCGACAGATGGGCTGAGGAATTGATCAGTAGAGACAGTAGAGACCTGAGCTGACAGACGATACATAGATATATACACACACACACACACACACACACACACACACACTTGCTCAAAAAAATAAAAGGGAACACTAAAATAACACATCCAGGATCTGAATGAATGAAATATTCTTATTAAATACTATTTTCTTTACATATTTTGTTGTCAGCACATTCAACTCACACAAGAATTATCAATGGAAATCAAATTTATCAACCCATGGAGGTCTGGATTTGGAGTCACACTCAAAATTAAAGTGGAAAACCACACTACAGGCTGATCGAACTTTGATGTAATGTCCTTAAAACAAGTCCAAATGAGGCTCAGTAGTGTGTGTGGCCTCCACGTGCCTGTATAACCTCCCTACAACGCCTGGGCATGCTCCTGATGAGGTGGCGGATGGTCTCCTGAGGGATTTCCTCCCAGACCTGGACTAAAGCATCTGCCAACTCCTGGACAGTCTGTGGTGCGATGTGGCGTTGGTGGATGGAGCGAGACATGATGTCCCAGATGTGCTCAATTGGATTCAGGTCTGGGGAACGGGCGGGCCAGTCCATAGCATCAATGCCTTCCTCTTGCAGGAACTGCTGACACACTCCAGCCACATGAGGTCTAGCATTGTCTTGCATTAGGAGGAACCCAGGGCCAACCGCACCAGCATATGCTCTCACAAGGGGTCTGAGGATCTCATCTCGTTACCTAATGGCAGTCAGGCTACCTCGGCGAGCACATGGAGGGCTGTGCGGCCCCCCAAAGAAATGCCACAACACACCATGACTGACCCACCGCCAAACCGGTCCTGCTGGAGGATGTTGCAGGCAGCAGAACGTTCTCCACGGCGTCTCCAGACTGTCACGTCTGTCACGTGCTCAGTGTGAACCTGCTTTCATCTGTGAAGAGCACAGGGCGCCAGTGGTGAATTTGCCAATCTTGGTGTTCTCTGGCAAATGCCAAACGTCCTACACGGTGTTGGGCTGTAAGCACAACCCCCACCTGTGGACGTCGGGCCCTCATACCACCCGCATGGAGTCCGTTTCAGACCGTTTGAGCAGACACATGCACATTTGTGGCCTGCTGGAGGTCATTTTGCAGGGCTCTGGCAGTGCTCCTCCTGTTCCTCCTTGCACAAAAGCGGAAGTAGCGGTCCTGCTACTGGGTTGTTGCCCTCCTACGGCCTCCTCCACATCTCCTGATGTACTGGCCTGTCTCCTAGTAGCTCCTCCATGCTCTGGACACTACGCTGACAGACACAGCAAACCTTCTTGCCACAGCTCACATTGATGTGCCATCCTGGATGAGCTGCACTACTTGAGCCACTTGTGTGGGTTGTAGAGTCCGTCTCATGCTACCACTAGAGTGAAAGCACCGCCAGCATTCAAAAGTGACCAAAACATCAGCCAGGAAGCATAGGAACTGAGAAGTGGTCTGTGGTCACCACCTGCAGAACCACTCCTTTATTGGGGGTGTCTTGCTAATTTCCTATAATTTCCACCTGTTGTCTATTCCATTTGCACAACAGCATGTGAAATGTATTGTCAATCAGTGTTGCTTCCTAAGTGGACAGTTTGATTTCACAGAAGTGTGATTGACTTGGAGTTACATTGTGTTGTTTAAGTGTTCCCTTTATTTTTTTGAGCAGTGTATATCCATCTATCTATATGTGTGCATCCACGGTTATAGAAACAAAAACAATGGTTTCGGGATCTGCTAATCAACAGTAAAGGTTGTATTTGAAGTGTATGCACAGCTGAACTTGAGGGATGAGATTTTTACTCAAGGTGCACCGCATCAGAAACACTTCCACTAATTCTTTATCAAAACAGAAAAACAGTGTGTGCAGGAGTGCAGGAGACTGATGAATAAACATGTCTGTGCAGGTGTGCTCAGGTCAGGATTCCCCACGAATTAAGAAAGAACTGTCTGATATTAGGTATCATTCCTGCCCTGGCGCTGTCACTCCACTGTCCTTCTGAGACCTGTCCTACTTTCAGCCTCTGTGTGACATCCATCTTTCACAGAAATTACATCCCCCCCCCCTCCCTCCCCTCCAGTCTCATTCTTTTGTTCAAGGCTCAGAGATGGAACCCGGCAATTCTGTCATCTGCAAAAGCTCAATACCTGCCTGCCGCACTGATAAGCAGACAGGTGCTAGTCGAGGCAGAATACAGCACATGCAGTCACAGGGAGGGCGCCTATTTGTTCCATATAACCCAAGCCAAGCATTTTGATTCAAGCCCTGAGGACAGGGAATATGGCTTTTCTTTGTAGCAGCCCAGAATTTCAAGCCTGCTTGAGTGACCTCTCAGGCTAAAGCTTCCCGTGTTATTGCAAAAATCATGCCAAGGGGATATAAGGACAGTTGGGAGAGAGTAGAGCATCTGAAAATGTTCATTTTGTTTAACCTATTGGTAATCTCATTGTAGGTATAATTAGTGTCCCTTGGACAGTGAGCAGGTCAGATATGCAGGCACTCTCACTTCTGTCACTGTTGAAAACACATGCAGACACAATTAGCATAGCACAGAAGGATAAACGTGCTACCACACCACTAATTTGCCCTGTATTGTGTGCGTTTGTCAGTGCAGACAGTGTTCCGTTACCTCATTTTTTGTCCAGACTAGCAAATATGAGATGAAAATGTATTTTCTATTGACGTCAGTAGATGCTTTTTCTTACATCTCTATGACCCTTTAAAAAAGTCATTGCAAGGAAACAAGGGCTGCTATGCGCCCAGATTCAGATAGCTCAGTGGTACTCCCTGGGGGCTCTGAAACCTCTAGCTGTTCAGAGCACAGTCACCATAGTTACTACTGCTTGACGCTGCTGGCAAATAGACTGACCACAATGGGGCACATGGGAGGGCACTGCCAAACACGCTAAGGGTCTTCACACACAAAAAGCTAGAGGGCACCAGAATCGCCCTTCTAATGCCATTCAGGGAATGCCAGTTAAGGTTAGTACTTTCAGGAAGTTGCCCGAATGCTCTTTTAGGGGAAATGGACAACTACAGGGGAAGGACTTGCAGGCTGGGTGCCTCGGTCTCTTGGCACAACGTGGAATGTTTAATTAGGCCTTGAAAAACAGGGCATAGCTCTCTTAAATGTCACATCCTTGTGAGGAGAATGGGGATGGCGGCGAGTTAGATTGACTTCTGTGAACTGATTGATGCCAGTGTTTATTTACCTTTCCCTTGGCAATTCATGCTCCCCATCCCCGCCTTTCCCTCCGAATCGCTCTTTCAGCTTGCTCTTTCAGCTCACTCTCTCTCGCTCCCTCTCTCACTCTCCGTTCCGCTGTTTACCTTGTGATGTATGGCTTCATTTCAAGTTGGGCTTTTTTGCCAGAATGAGATTACAATCTGTGCAATTGTGCGGAAACAAGATAGATCTAGCCAAAAAAAGGGGGGGGGAAAAGGGAAAGAATGGACAGCAGTAGCACTTTTATAAATCCTTCCCTTTCTGATGTACAATATTCTCTCCTTACCAAAACATGTCCTGTTGCATTGAACTTAAAAGTGGAGGTTCCGATAAGGTGCCCTGCAGACCAGACAGTGCTTAAAACTGAGACCATGGAAGAAGGTGGGAGGAGAGATGAAACACATATCAGAGGGGTTTGTAATGAGAGGTGACACTTGAAGAATGCAGCCGGCAGCGGCCTTTTAAATGGCAGGCCTCGTTACCGAGCTGGTTTCATACCGTCAGAAGGGCAGAGACAAAGATAAGGGGAGCATCGTTAATGGATGGGGAACACTAAGGGCTGACATGCAGCGAATGAACTAGCCAAACTCGCAATGTCGCGGAGGATACATGACAAAATACCACAGTCCATGGATACGTATTTGCGTTCATTTCCTGGTTTTGTCCTTGACATTGCTTTGTAATAGCGCTACTTTTCCTGAGTTATGTCTAGTGATACAGTATCCCAAGAGTAGCTTGGGGTACTCATTGAATAATTAAGAAATGCAAAAAATTACTTGAAATAATAATTGCCTCCCTCTAAATTCCCACCAAATTAATCAAACAGGCACCAAAAAGATTGAAAAATGAACCATTCCTTACCAGAGGTGAAAAGACTATGACTGACTCATAGCAATGATCCAGGGGCAATTTAGCTGTCATGATGGTTAATGCTTGGGTGGGGAAACCATTTATTTTTTACAAACTTTGAAGGAGCAAATTCATCCCAAAATGT
The DNA here is from genome assembly GCF_057628025.1 of Oncorhynchus mykiss. Classification (NCBI taxonomy): domain Eukaryota; kingdom Metazoa; phylum Chordata; class Actinopteri; order Salmoniformes; family Salmonidae; genus Oncorhynchus; species Oncorhynchus mykiss. The sequence goes on from NC_143023.1 coordinate 31,408,505, forward strand.
GAGATTCCAGATTGTATGCAATGGCTTTTCATGAAGTGAATACAGGAGTGGAGCAAAAAGTATAAAGCCTGTCAAAGCAATGACTCAGGGGTATGTTCCCAACCCTCCCAACAGAGGGAGCTCAGCAATTCACACACACCGACAAAATGCTTTAACATTCTCAACTAAATGTCACGGGGAGCATCTGAAAAGATAGGGAATGAGTCTTATAAGGAAGAACAAAAAAATATGTCCAACTCCTCAGAGCTTCAATGGTTTACACGCTGGCTGCCAGCTCGCGCTTCGTCTTAGTGTTACAATTTGTTTGGAGACCGTCACGGACAAGCTAAAAAGAGAGGGCCCACTCCAAAAGCCTTCCCAAAGGCTGCAGACTTGCTAAACATCACTCACAATCTTTCAGCCAACAGGGAGGGAGAAAGGGAGAGAACAAGAGACAGAGACAGAGACAGAGAGAGCGAGCCTCATGCATCCTAATCCGTGCCTCATGTGGTGCTTGCGGTATAATCTGAAAAAAAAGACTGTAGAGTTCAGGTTTCAAAGCTGGGAGATGTCGAGGGATTGGACCTGTTTTCCATTCCAGCCAGGCACACAAAAATAACAAGAAAACAGAAGACAAGTGTTTATAGAAGTCTCCAAAAGTTCACTTTGCTGTTTTAGTTGATGAGGGGTTTGTGGTGTTGCGGAGGCCTGGTTTGGTTTCTTTAGTTTGATTCAGTCTAAAGCCCTGCTTATCTCCATCTCACTTCCACCAGCAGTGAGGAACGTGGGAACGTTTCCATTCATTCAGTGGGGGTGGTAGAACGATCCGGAATGATCAACCGGTGCTTCAACCTCGCATCGACATGTCAGCTAACTGCTCAGAAGCAGAATCATTTGACTCTACAAGTTGGTCTCGTCTTTCGCTCTACCCAAACGGATCCCACAGGCGCTGAAAACCACTCTATATGCAAGACAATGTTCTTCTGTATCGGAGAGTCCACACATTTTCTGTTTTGAGGGTTGTTCCCTTCCCTTGGTAGTCGCAATTTTACTTGTTCTAATTTTGAATCAAATTGGCTTGCATACATTTTTCATTGCCTAGCCCACACTGGTATAAAGGGCCATGAGCAAGAACCAATGACTGTTACAAAGTTATCCCTATCTCAGATAAATATCAATCAGCTCTTGGTGGCATTCAGCTGGTCCTGTAAAAACAGTGTCTGCAGGTGTTTTGGCTCGCTCAAGAACCAGGCGCTAATGTTGAACATGCAATCAAACTTCAATGTGTTTTAAGCATCAAATTCAGTGAATGGCAACGTGGTGAAAAGCCCCTTCTCTTGGCTGACATGGCTGATTTAAATATCAAAACATGATGTAAAACGGTGATTAAAACTCAATTATAGCACACCGATGAAAAGTCAATTAGCGCTTTAGAGGCTGGGAACAGGCAGTTCCCAATGTGAGGATAGAGGGAGAAGAGAAAAGAAATGAGAGAGATAGAGAAAAGGGCTGGAGGAGTGAGTCGGAGAGAAGAAAAACCAAGAGACCGATACAGTCGCTGAGGGAGCGACAGAGAGCAGCAGTGAATGAGTCCGATAAACACAGCCTCTTGAATTCTGGAGTCAGACTGCGAGCACAATTTACAGTAGAAAAGGATTTATGTCAGTCCCTTCACAAACCATCCATAAATTATGACCAATTTGCATCAGGAGGCGTTCAATTAAGAGCCCAATCCATTGTGGGACAAGCGGGGGCCTTTTCTGATGAGGGCCCCAAAAAACAAAGGCCCCTTATTCAAATAACTCCATTATACAGTCCCTGAGCTTCCCTCCAGGCCAGGTTCATTCTGATTGATCCTGCATTACTTATTTATGCACCCGTAATGACTGTTGAATATTTTAAAAAAAGATGGAGAGAGGGAGGGGAGGAAAGCTCAGGCTTGGTGCCATGCTGGGCTTCTTGATCACAAGTCTGGAGCCCGCAGGGGAGCGGTGTTTAAATACAGTAGTGGTGACACACCGGCGCAGGAGCCCCGTCGCCATGGGAGAGCAGACTGAGGTTTAACAGCATATGTGGCACAAATCAGCCGTCACATAGAGCCCCTTTCATGGCAAACCAGCCTGCGTCCCCATGGACTGCCCCACCGGAAAATAAATACATAGAAATGAATATGCGGCAGTAGTGCTGCTTAACCCGTCGCATTAATTATTGAAATATGGCTGAAATTAGTGATACACACAAAGCTCTCGTGCTGAGGATTTTTTTAAGAGGGTAATGAGAGGGTTAGGACAAGAGGAGATCATTTCAGAGAGCTGCCAACCTGGGGCTGACATGCTTCAAGTGGATATCTTTTGAAGTGTTTGGCTGCCTTTTAAACAGTCCATGGAGTGGAGGAATATTTCAGGAAAGCTGAGAAAAGCACCACAGCACACATTGCATTTGCTTGTTACTCAAGATATTTGGCAGAATCCAAGATGTCATACACACATACAAGCATGCATACACACACACACACAAAGTCCACACAGGGCAATCAACTGATGCACGCACCCCCAGCAGGACTCCGGCACACACACACTCACTCAATCGTCACCCAGTGAAAACAACCACAGGGTGAAATGTTTACTCTGAGCATTTTTCTCAAGATCTGAGGCCTGGAAAGGTCTGGGAATTCAGAACAGTGTTATCTGAAGAAAAAGTATAGGATATCAATTAGGGTCACTGACAGTGCATGGTCCTGACAGTCAGCAGTTTCAACTGTACTCTCGCCAGCAGCGCCAATGGCCATTGCCTCATCTGTGTGTGTGTGTGTGTGTGTGTGTGTGTGTGTGTGTGTGTGTGTGGTTAATAGAGAATGAAACACTCAATGGGCATGAATCACAAATAGAGCAAGCCTCAAAAGCTGTCCTCCCTCCACATTAGTCTGTGATTGTTTTCTTGTAATGCTGGGATTATTCTTTGCTTCTCTTGGTATTTTTGAGATGGTGTGTGGGTGTATAAGACATGTGAGTGTATTTACATGCAAATTAGTTATTCCCTCCACTCTGTTTTTGTGTGTGTGCAAATTTTAAGCCACCACCCAATTACCTCAGGGGACCAGACTTGATAGAGCACGAAATGGTTGGCTTTTGGCAAAGTCCATCCAGAACCCACAAGGAAGAGTCATCCAAGGATTCAAGCTGTTTATATTACTCTACAGAAAATTGCATCAGCTTCATTCATCATGGTTTGGGCATTAGTCAAGGCAATACCAGCAGAAAGCTGCATAGGCATCAGCTGAATAAGGTTCATGGCTTATCTGGAATCTCCTAAATGGGGTGAGTGCACAGAGAGGACAACACAGTGCACATGTTTTTATTCAGCCTTCACCTCATTACTGCAATAACAATAATCATAGACCCTGGGTGTTGTGGTGAAAACCTGGAGCCATCGCTAAAATGATTTAGCAGAGACCAGATTCCCGGCGGTCAATGCCTTGGAAACCCTGCGTGAGCGCCCATAAAGGAAAGCTTTTAGGAGTAGAGTCGACTCTCGGCCAGGGTGCTCTAACATGTTCCCGCAGCATTACCATTTAAAAAAAAGGGAGGAGAGGAACACACCAGGAGAGAAAGAAAATGACACGAGAGAAAGAGAGACGGAGAAAATAGGGGGGGGGGGGGGGGGGGGGACTGTGTTTTTCATCCCACTGACTTCTGGGAACCTATAGAATACAGGCCCAGTCCAATCCAACAATTTTTTACTGTATCTTGTGTGCGTTTCAAAGTTCCCGTTTTACCTCTTTGAAAGGTGCGAACACGCAGGTGTGATCATTCTACAGTGATCCCTGCAGCGTACGCTCAAACCAGTGTGATTAGAACATCTCTTTAGAACGTCCAGTTACGATTGACGCAACAGTCAGACTTTGAGCTGACCACACTTTTTTCACAGAAACATTTTTGCACAAACACAGTCTTTACAATGTTATGTCCTCAATGTGAGCAGTTTATTTTGGGATGCAATGTTCAGACATTCACAGAAGTAGTGACGGCATAACACAATTCTCATCCAAACCGGAAGATGTAGGCCACATTAGTCCTAGTGCTGAGGAAAGAATGACCTAACCCAAGCGGTTATATTTAGCTAACTCTCGCCTGACAGAAACCATAATATGAATTAGTTAATAGCAATTACTATTTACAATTCATCACACCACGGGTGAGCTTACTAGTGATCAAAATAATTGAGTAAAACCCTTTCTAAAAGTCTAAAGTAATCTGACAATGGGTAGTTTGTGCGCGCCGCCATGTTTTTTTTCCCCCCACGTCAACCAAAGATAAGAGGTGGCAATATGAGTTGGGTCTGTTTGCAGTATGCATGTTGAAGTGGGTGTGATAACTTAGTCCCTTAGGGAAGTTTACTTGAAAGACGAGTGAACCATCCCTTCACCTCATTTTGTTATAACATCTTTAGTCTGACAGACGTTTACGTGACAACCAGAATGCATTGTTTGATGTCAACAAACATGGTGCCACACATAGCTGGCAAATAGCTTAGCATTAGCTCATCATAAATCAGTACAACCTTCAAAAAAAGTGTATAAGAATGCAAGAACCAGAATGCATGATTTGCCACCCGTACTTGAAAACATCTGAATACAACAGTAAATGCATTATGCTCCATACATAAATACAGTGTGCTACAGTAGAAACAACAACATGATATACATAAACTATAATGATAACGTAATAAGGCACTTACTTTGATAGGAACACACACATGTCCAAAGCTATCATTAGTAAGGAAAACATCAATGAAGGCCATGCGGGTACCAGGGGGAAAAACGTTCTGTTCTGACTAAAAATACGGAAATGTCTGCATCCTTGATCTGGGTAAACACTAGGATGTGCTTGGGCTCTTGAAGAGAGAAGTTTGTCCGGCTCAGTAATGTCTCAATTGTACACAACAGTGAAATGGGTTACTTCTATGTGAATTAATTAAGTGATAATGCCAAAGAAGCCGGTGTTTGGAGGATATATTGGCACTGGTGTTGTTAGGCCCGAAACAATGTTGAGGGCCGGCAAACCAAATAAATATATCCTCCAAACACCAGTTGAGGGCATTATCACTTTTATACAACGGGTTACGAACATATTAAAATAATTATTGACATATTTTCATTAAAAACTTTATTTTGATGAATTGATTCATACTATTTCATCCTTGCACAAGATATAGTCCCGAAACAAAACTTGGGTTGCTACCCAAGCCAGCTGGTCGTTCATTCTATAGGTTTGGTTGCCAGAGACGTGACCCAGTCGTTTAGTCTTTTTGTTCTGTATGTATGGAAGCAACCCAGTCGTTCATTCTAAATGGTCCATTGCCATACTGGCTGGCAACATTCTTATGCCTTGCTTGCTAGCTAGCCAACTACGGCTAACTTACAGTCACGTCAAACAGTGCAGCCAGAATAACAGTAGCTGCGTTTGTTTAAGCTGTTTTCTAGTGACATTTATTTGGATACATCCGTAACAATGAGCTAATGAGGCACGATTTCGCCTGGCATAGAAAATGTGCTCTCTCGTTAGGACACTGCTGTTCAGAGGAGCTAGCCAACAACACAGCTAACACAATAACTTTAAACTGAAGCTGGGAAGACTGAAAACTAGCTGCACTTTGTTTTGTTCACCTTTTTTTCATTTGACATTTCTTTGTATATATACATATATCCATAAAAATGACACCAGCTGACTCACGATTTCGACTGGCTGTGAAAGATGCCTGTCCCTTTCTCATCCTGACTACCGACCCCTACACTTTCATTACTATGGGACAGCTGGAGATCAAATTTGAATATTGAAACCATGTTGCAAATGTCAGAGAGACAGGCAGCAAGGTTTATACAAATCTACACTGTTAAAAACTAAATGTTAGTCTAAAAGAAATGTGAGAATGTCTAGATGCTTTTTATAGTGAAGATCAAGTTGATAACTTCCCTGCCTGTGCTGACAAACAGTGGATTGCGCAGTCAGATGGAACAGAGTAAATAGGCATTTTAACGTCATAGATTTAGCAGGTGGTAACTTGTGAAATAGACACCAGCTGGAATGCACTTTTAACCAATCAGCATTAGACCCACCTGTACGATAATGAGGCGGAACACACCTCAATTCAAACTGTTAGAAAATAAAAGCTTTTAGAAAATAATTTGAAATTGACAAGTTGAAACATAGCCCATAGATAATTAGCAGGCAGTGTGCCTTGGTTTGATGGCAGTGCAGGTAAACTGTCCTGCTGCATAACAATCACATTTTGGAACAGTTTGTGCATTCTGACATCACCCGCATGAAAAGAAAAACTCACACTGGGGCAACCGTTGGAGATATTTGGAACTCCCACGTGAAAGGTGCATTCAAACATTTGACTGGAAATGGAGGAAAAAAATTCTGAGATCTGTAGCAGAACCACTTAAACGGTCTCTCAAACTTTCCTTGCCAGGTTGAAATGGCACTGTTAGCTGAGCTCTGTTCTGTTCTTCCGATCCAATCTATACACCGTTCACCACTGCATTGTAGCCAGGACTGGTGGGAAGTGTTTTGAGATGGTGTGAAGAGTCCTGCATCCGCAGTAGACCGGTGTTATCGATTTCTCAACCTCTTCACACTCTCTAAGAGACACTGGGAAGGGCAAAACATTGAGTGTAGGGAACTCCTCTCAATGAGTCACACACATCTGTGTGTTGGTGCCATCATTTAGCTAGTTTTTCTGAGAACTGGTTGGTCCTGGTTGGTCTCCTCCACCCCAGGACAGGTGCCTGCAAGCAGGTAGTGACACCTGTTTCCACTTGCTATTATTGGGCGTTCTCCACCAGCAGTTCCACCCGCTTTTCTTTTTAGTTGTTCAATGAGTTCCACCCATTCAACAGCTGGATGCAGGCACCCACACATACACACTCACTGACAGATCGAGAACAGCTATTTCACGACACACTGAAGCACAAACGCTATCCATAAAGACTGAGGAATGGCTGTGGCTAATTGTTTCACTGGTCTAAGCGAAACAACTTTGCTTGTTTTTTTTCCCCTAAATCCCTTGGGATTCAGTTTTGGGTACGGCTGTAATGGAAAAAGGTGACGTTTCTCACATACAGTAAATAAAATGCCAAAACCCATTCTATGGAATAAGCACAAGCAACATATCTCCGAAAAAAAGGCGATCGTAACTGGGAATCAGATAACCTTGGGGAAAGTGTCCCCCGTCTACCTGCTCTGCCCAATGGCCAACTCTTGACAGCTTGATCCCATGTTCTATAGCTTCATGCACTGGAGGAGGCCAGGAGTCAAAGACCGAACAAAACCTCTGCAAAAGTGTGCTTAACAGGGCAATCTGAGAGTAACGTAATTGAAGTTCTCCACAGAGAGTGGAGAATCTCCATGGAAAACCAGCTTGCGGCAATTGAAAGCCTTTTGTTTGGAGGACATTAGGTATGGTGCCATTTTGGAAGTAATTTCCTTCAGAAGTGTGAAAAACCCTGCTTACATTCTGCACCTCACTTACATACTCTGATCTGCAAGGTAATCATGGCAGCCACACAGTGAAAGAAATCCTTAGCGGTGGGTGATAAAGGCTGGGAGATTGTCAGTAGGCAGCATAACTTCCGAGCTGCTTGTTTCAGCAGTAATTATGGAGAGGGAACGGTATACTGTGGCTGGTGCTAAAGAGCTTACAAAGCCTTTTGCTTGTGATGCAATGTCAACGAGCTACTGGAGGGAAGTCAATCGAATAAGTAAAAGTGACTATTAAGCCAAACAAAATGTCTTAAACAAAGACATAAGTGTTGGAGGGATGCAGAGGGTGGGAGGCAGGGGAAAGAGATGTGTTCAGAAGACTATGAATAGGGATGAGATTGGAGAGCACACCGCATCAGTGAACCAATCACAGGCATATTGAAAAATCTGGAGAGAGTGGAGATAAGGAAGGAGAAAAAGAAAGGAAGAGAAGATGGGAATAAATAATGGAGTGGATGAGAGGGCTAGCATAGTCACGGGAGCAGGTGATTGAAAATAACCACCAACAGGATGAACAGATTGACAGAGATATGCTGACAGAGAGCAAGGCTCTGTGTGTGTGTGTGTGTGTGTGTGTGTAAGGGGTTGCAGGTTGCTCCATCCTAATACCCATCACAATGTACATGGAATCTATCACCTCCCTCACCCCCCTGGTCTGCCCTAAGTAATCTCCTTTTCCCCTCCACCTCTTCATCTGCCCTCGTCTCATCAGTCTGCACTCATCCTCCTCTCTCTGTGTCATACAGGTGCTCGTAAGGAGGGCGCTTAACCCCTCTCTCAGGCTTGACCTGGCAGATATGGAAGGAGGGTGCTGGTGGAGCATGGTAGCAGCGGTAGGTACACAGTGTACAGTACCTATAGAGTCTACACCCCCCTTGGATTTCTTCACATTTTATGTTACAAAGTGAGATTAAAATAGTAATTGTATGTAATTGTAAATGTAATTGTCATTTTTCTGTCAACAATCTACTCAAAACATCAAAGTGAAGATTAATATATATATATATATATACATACATACATACATTTTCAGCAAACTTAACGTGTGGAAATATTTGTATGAACATAAGATTCAACAACTGAGACAAACTGAACAAGTTCAACAAACATGTGACTAACAAATGGAATAATGTGTCCCTGAACAAGGAGGGGGGGGGGGGGGGGGGGTCAAAATCAAAAGTCACAGTCAGTATCTGGTGTGGCCACCAGCTGCATTAAGTACTGCAGTGCATCTCCTCCTCATGGACTGCACCAGATTTGCCAGTTCTTGCTGTGATGTTACCCCACTCTTCCACCAAGGCACCTGCATGTTCCCGGACATTTCTGGGGGGGAATGGCCCTAGCCCTCACCCTCCGATCCAACTTGTCCCAGACGTGCTCAATGGGATTGAGATCCGGGCTCTTCGTTGGCCATGGCAGAACACTGACATTCCCATCTTGCAGGAATTCACGTGCAGACCGAGCAGCATGGCTGGTGGCATTGTCATGCTGGAGGGTCTTGTCAGGATGAGCCTGCAGGAAGGGTACCACATGAGGGAGGAGGTGGTCTTTCCTGTAATGCACAGAGTTGAGATTGCCTGCAATGACAACAAGCTCAGTCCGATGATGCTGTGACACACCACGACGGACCCTCCACCTCCAAAATCGATCCCACTCCAGAGTACAGGCCTCGGTGTAACGCTCATTCCTTCATCAATAAATGCGAATCCGACCATCACCCCTGGTGAGGACAAAACCATGACTCGTCAGTGAAGAGCACTTTTTGCCAGTCCTGTCTGGTGCAGCGAAGTGTCCATAGGCGGCGTTGTTGCCGGTGATGTCTGGTGAGGACCTGCCTTACAACAGACCTACAAGCCCTCAGTCCAGCCTCTCCCAGCCTATTGTGGACAGTCTGAGCACTGATGGAGGGATTGTGCGTTCCTGGTGTAACTCGGGCAGTTGTTGTTGCCATCCTGTACCTGTCCCGTAGGTGTGATGTTCGGATGTATCGATCCTGTGCAGGTGTTGTTACACGTGGTCTGCCACTGCGAGGACGATCAGCTGTCCATCCCGTCTTCCTGTAGTGATGTCTTAGGCGTCTCACAGTACGGACATTGCAATTTATTGCCCAGGCCACATCTGCAGTCCTCATGCCTCCTTGCAGCATGCCTAAGGCACGTTCATGCAGATGAGCAGGGACCCTGGGCATCTTTCTTTTGGTGTTTCTCAGAGTCAGTAGAAAGGCCTCTTTAGTGGCCTACATTTTCATAACTGTGACCTTAATTGTAAGCTGTTAGTGTCTTAACGACCGTTCCACAGGTGCATGTTAATTAATGATTTATGATTCATTGAACAAGCATGGGAAGCAGTGTTTAAACCCTTTACAATGAAGATCTGTGAAGTTATTTGGATTTTTACTAATTATCTTTGAAAGACAGGGTCCTGAAAAGGGGACGTTTCTTTTTTTTGCTGAGATATATATTTTTATTTGTTATTTTTTGAGATGAATGAAAAACACTAATATACCTTGATTAAATAAGTATTCACCCCAAGTCAATACATGTTAGAAACACCTTTTGCAGCTGTGAGTCTTCTTGAGTAAGTCTCAAAGAGCTTTGCACACCTGTATTGTGCAATATTTGCCCATTACTATTTTCTAAAAATTCAAGCTCTGTCAAGGTGTTTGGGATCATGGCTAGACATCAATTTATGTCTTGCCATTGATTTTCAAGCAGATTTAAGTCAAAACTGTAACTTGGCAACTCTGGAACATTCACTGTCTTCTTGGTAGGTAAGCAACTCCAGTGTAGATTTGTATTTGTGTTTAGGTTATTGTCCTACTGAAAAGGTGAATTCATCTCCCAGTGTCTGGTGGAAAGCCAACTGAACCAGGTTTTCCTCTATGATTTTGCCTGTGCTTAGCTCCATCCTGTTTCTTTTCATCCTGAAAAACACCCCAGTCTGTGTCGATGTCAAGCATACACAGACCATGATGCAGCCACCACCATGCTCAAAAAAAAGGAGGCTCAGTGATGTGTTGTGTTGGATTTGCCCTAAACATAAGGCTTTGCATCTAGGCCAAAAAGTACATTACTTTGCGAGTTACTTCAATGTTGTTGATCCAACCTCAGTCTCAGTTCTCCAATCACAGCCATTGAACTCTGTTGCAGTTTTAAAATCACCAACGTCCTCATCTACAATGGAATGGTTCAAAAATAAACATATCCAGGTGTTAGAATGGCCAAGTCAAAGTCCAGACCTGAATGCAATCGAGAATCTGTGGAAAGAACTGAAAACTGCTGTTCACAAATGCTCTCCATCCAACCTCACTGAGCTCGAGCTATTTTGCAAGGAGGAATGGGAAAAAATGTCAGTCTCTCGATGTGCAAAACTGATAGAGACATACCCCAAGCGACTTACAGCTGTAATCGCAGCAAAAGGTGGGGCTACAAAGTATTAACTTAAGGGGGCTGAATAATTTTGCACGCCCAATTTTTCAGTTTTTGATTTGTTAAAAAAGTTTGAAATATCCAATAAATGTCGTTCCACTTCATGATTGTGTCCCACTTGTTGTTGATTCTTCACAAAAAAATACAGTTTTATATCTTTATGTTTGAAGCCTGAAATGTGGCAAAAGGTCGCAAAGTTCAAGGGGGCTGAATACTTTCGCAAGGCACTGTATGGAGGACAGAGGAAGGGGGTAGTAATTCAAAAATCATGCCAATCCCTATTATTCAACACATAACTTACGTGATTTGTTAAGCCAAATTTGACTTCTGAACTCATTTTAGGCTTGCCTAAACAAAGAGAAGGGAAAGGAAAGGGAAAGGGGGATACCTAGTCCAACTGCATGCATTCAACTGAAATGTGTCTTCCGCATTTAACCAACCCCTCTGAATCAGAGCGGTGTGGGGGGCTGCCTTAAATCGACATCCAGGTCTTCAGCACCCGCGGAACAGTGGGTTAACTGCCTTGCTCAGGGATGAATACTTATGCAATGACAATTTTATCGTGATTGAATTGTTATTAATTAGACATTATGGAGTATTGTGTAGATCAATGACAAAAAAAGAATCCCACTTTGTAATGCAACAAAAAGTGAAAAAACTTCAAGGGGGTGTGGACTTTCTATAGCCACTGTACATGATCTGGAAGAAATTGGATATTGAATGCAGGAAGGGACGAGGGCCCTGGTGGAAGATGAATGAAGATGAACTCATTTCACCCACCCACACAGGGAGCAAGGGCTATGAATGAGCAAGTCGATAACATTGAGTATGGGGAGGGGACTCCGGACCAAGAGGTTTAGTGACCATGTCCAATCCACCGGTGTCGGCATCCATAGAGAGGTCATTCATCATGGGACAGACAAACGGAAGTGGGGGATGGCAGGTTTGCGATAAGAATGGGAAGTTCTGGATTGCACTACAAACTGGCTGCTAATATGCAAGGTCGTGGTTCGGTAGAAAAGGTAACAAGATAATGAAAAGCACTATAAAACAAGGAATTGGGAAATGTTGTGGGAAATGTCATTGAAATGTACAGCCAAGTCCTAATGGAACTGAATGGGAGGAGTCAAAGAAATGTGGAGAGAGGTCAAGTAAGGGAAAGCAACTATTTTATTGTCTATTTATTAATGAAATGGACTGGAAGTACTTCCATATAAATAAACTCCATTAAAACACAAGCAGAGTGCATTTATATTCCAGCAAACTGCTTGCAATTACCTATTTAGAAGACATACGTTGGTAATTAATACAGCAATCCCTGTAATGCTGTACCTAGGGAATTTATAAACATCAATTATATTAAATAGGAGAGTCAATGAGATAGAACTTGTAGCCTGCTGCAGCAGTCACAGCATGACACCATTACCAGTAAACATCCCCCTCAACGCTAACAAATGCTCCACTGGACAAAACCATCCAACTCCACCACGTATTTCTCCAAGAGAAATCCTGATTGTTGGTATTTGTAGTAGATCACAAAACCCCCAGTCTTCACATTGTAATAACCCAGAAGTCCCTTGACAGATAAAGAAGGGATGAAGGAGGAGGAAAAACAACCCTGCCACTGTAAATCTCCAAGCCCTGCTCCCCTGTCAATATCGCTGATCAGACTGGTTCTTCCACATGATGCAGACATCTCTAAGCCCTGCTCCCCTGTCAATATCGCTGATCAGACTGGTTCTTCCACATGATGCAGACATCTCTAAGCCCTGCTCCCCTGTCAATATCGCTGATCAGACTGGTTCTTCCACATGATGCAGACATCTCTAAGCCCTGCTCCCCTGTCAATATCGCTGATCAGACTGGTTCTTCCACATGATGCAGACATCTCTAAGCCCTGCTCCCCTGTCAATATCGCTGATCAGACTGGTTCTTCCACATGATGCAGACATCTCCAAGTCCATTGCTGCTTACAGTATCAGTCTTTCACATAAACCATCCGTCTCATGGACCAGATCAATACAAGCTGTCTCTCCAGCACCCTGGCAAAGGGTAGGCACTGTTTTTGTGGACGCTGGACAGAATACACTCCGAAACACAAGGCTCTACAGTGCGACCATTTTATTCACATATGTGCCTAAATAATTTGCTGTGCGACCTGGAATTTATATTTAGGAGCACCAGTACACCTAAAATCAGCCAGATGATAATTGTTGCAATGATTACTTCACTATACCGCAGCCCGAGTGCCACTGAGAATACACAGAGTGCAGATTCATGACCGTCTTTCTTGCACCATTACTACAAATAAATCATTTTGTTACTTCAAATATTTTTCATTGTGCTCCTAAATGTATTTGTGTGCTCCAACATTTTTTCAACTTAGGTGGACACGTGCTCCTTGTTAAAAAGGTAAGGGCAGAGCCCTGATACACAATACAGCACAATAATTCTAGTCGCTGTATATTATCATCAATGGAAAGTCACTTTACCCCTACCTACATGTACATATTACCTCAATTATCTCGACTAACCTGTACCCCCGCACATTGACTCGGTACCCGTCCCCCCTGTATATAGCCTCGTTATTGTTATATATATTTTTTTGAACTTTATATTTTTTAAACAAATATTTTCTTACTTAAAAAACTACCTCTGCATTGTTAGTTAAGGGCTCTCAAGTAAGCATGTCAAGGTAAGGTTGTATTCAGCACATATGACAAATACATTTAGATTTGATTTGATTGAGATGTTTCAAGTCATGTTTCTGAAATTTCAAAACTGACCTAGGAATCAAGTATTTTTTATCAGAAAAAAAGAGGTAAAAGGTATGTAAATCAATCTGTAGAGAAAGATCTGCACTAAATAATAGGCTAGGGTTTGCTAATTGAATAAGCTGAATGAATTGCAAAATCACATCTACTTATGAATCCGTAGTTAACAGAACCTCCTCATTATTCTACTGAACCTTGCTGACCTCTAACACAGGGTTAGCCCAGGGCAAAGCTGTCTCAGAGCATTAGGGCTGAATCCCTCTCGCCACACATCCCAGCACTTTCCTGGTCGGGAAGGCAAAAAGCTTCATCCGGAAGCCGGGGAGTCCACTTAAGCTAATTACCAGGTTGCACGGGCACGCTGCATTCGTTAAACAAGCGAGCAGCCAAGTTAACGTCAGGAGTAAAGGAGTCCCTTCACTGTAATCATTCCTTTATTCTAATCAAAAGGTTTAAATTGAGCAAAGCCCTCGCAACCGTCCAAGCAACAAAGACTTCTGATTACATTCAAGTAACGAGACAAATAACTCAAGAGGAAGACAAGAGGAGGGCAAATATTTGAGAAAACTGGATTTCCACTTAGTCGGACTAACAAGCACATGGGCACAAACATTTGTACTTAAATGCTTTGAATTTGAAGCCCACAAGATTAGTCATGCCAATTGAAATAACCAGTATGGTATTGTTAAATTATTTCTAAGAAAGGGTGACAAGAATGAATAGAAAACTCTGAAAAATGCATGCAAAGAAATGATCACATGCTTGTTAAGACAGTAAACTAAACTATTGTTGATCACAAAAAAATAGTATGTGCAATGACCCTGAAAGTCCTACAAAACTGGCATGAATCCTTGCTGCTCCAATCAAGCAAATTGTTATCTGAGAATCTAACTGGGTATGAAGACCCAAAAATAATGTACATGGTAGTTTTTGGAGTGATTCTTGGAAAAGGAGCAGCAGTATTCTGTAGAATTATAAACAGTGAGATGTCTCACAATTAATACATCCAGAGCCTAAATCCTGACTCACGATACATCCTATACATAGATAGGCTTGTTACGGACAGTTCAATGAACATAATCTGACATGATTGCACAAGGCAAAGGTATCATCATACCTATAAATGATGAGGATCAATCAAAATTCCCATATTCAGAATTAGGAGTTTGTCAGTTCAAGATTGAAAAATGCTTAAAAGGAGAGCGGGGTTTTCCATTAATAATTCCCCCCCTGCATTTCACTTTCAATTTGGCAGCAGCTCTTCAAATTGCGAAGAATAGCGTCACTGGCCTGCCATCCTTCTGTCAGGTTTCACATGTTATGGCCAGAGAGGGCTTCCACATACACATCTGACAAGCCAGCTATCCCCCACCCAGTACCCCAATTAACAAAGCCATCACCTCGAGAATGAACTTCTCTGTGTTGCCTTGGGGAAAGTGCATAGGTAGGTGACCCTCGGAGCAGGTTTGCTCACAGCAGACCTCATTCACCGAGCCCACTTTCTCAAGTCTTGTATCGTTGTGACTTTGAAGTCTGGCCAGAGACGGGCTTTGAAAAGCCAGCAATCTCCCCACCATGACCAGGCACAGGATTAGCAAATCCCTGTAGGATTGGGTAGGAGGACAGGGGGTCGTTTTTGGGGGGTAGTGTGGGCGCAAGCATTTCCCCTCCGGACAGAGCTGGGGATTAACAAGCTACTAAGGAAGCAGAGAACAAGGAGCCAGCCTCTTTCTTGAGTTCCTCGGAAACCAATTTGTAGTGGGAGAAACTAAGAGAGGCAACTAATTCTGCCCGTGACCTCTCTGCATCAACTTTCTCTTGTTTTGCTGCTCAGAGTCGAAAACTATTTTCTCAGGAAAAGAGAGCTGTGTCCAGGCTGCCAATGTCCCTCTGCTTGACAGTGGCTTTGAAAACAAGCCTCTACAGTGCACGGCAGAATAAGAGCCTGAGCGAAGGGGGGACTTCAATGACCGAGCATTAACAATTTAGCATTTACTGTGTGAAGAAAATAAAAACACATTCATCCAACTGACAACGTCACTGAAAAAGTGTCGTGTCAAACTGGCTTTGAAACAAATAAAAAAGCCCTGAAACTACTGAACACACTTGCATATTAACTAATAGGTTGTTAAATAGATCTGACAGAAGCATATGTTTTCAACTGGAACTGTGTCAGAGGAGAAGACAACCATTTGGGACACATGACCATAGATAGCTTTCCCACTAGCGTTTGTAGATTAATGAGGTCTTTGTCTTATCTCTGATTGAAAGGAGCCTGAGGAGTTTGCCCTCTATGTCTTTGTTGAACAGAGTCTCTTGTGGAAATGGAAGATTGGCCTGTATGTGTGGGTGTGTGGGAAAGCGAGGTGGACGGGCCACATCGGAGTTCAACTGACTTAATAAAGCTTCTCTCCATCTACCCCGAGATCTCCTCACCCCAATTATATGCCTGACACCTCTAACCTCACCCCCGGTCCCCAATTCCACATCCAGCGCTTGTCCTGCCCCTCCCTTCACCGCTCTTAAATCACTCAGCAGGGCTGGCAAGTGTCGGGCTGATGGTGGCAGTCATTCCCCAGGCTCCTCTCACTCTGTTTCTGGCTATTTGAATTGGGCCAGGGTTGGGGCATCTCCTCTGAGAGCCCTGGATGGTCAAGTGGCAGGTGAGATGGGAATTATTGACAAGCTGCTGTTTAAGCGATAGAGGGTGCAGAAATTGCTATAATTATGCCTGTATGTCCTCAAAATGTAAAATAAATGTAAAATCACTCACTAACAGACACCAAACCATAACAAAGTACTGTAAAAACGGGTCTGAGACTAATATTATGGACATGTTTTTTTAGACATTTGCACAGGTTCTACCCTCAGATTGGTCCAAGGTCACAGCTAGATTGCATCTGGCCAACCATCTGTTCAGACCCGTCCCGTGAGATGGCCTGTCACCAGCACACCTTGGCCCTGTCCTCTACTGTCCATGGTCATGGTCACCAGGGACTGTCAAACCAGACAGGATGGGGGAATCCATGCAGTTGTTTTTTCCAATATCCGCATGACTTGCGGGTTGGCCATCATGCAATTTAAGCCACTTTCCATCACGGCCTATACCTCAATCTGCTATTGTCATGCTAATAAACACATAACATGATAATATACATCTACTCTACTTCTACAAAAACAAAAAGCAAGGATATTTCAAATTTATGAATAGGAGTTACCCCCTACATTTGCTCATGAAAATTACTCAGCTCTGTAGATTGATTAAAATATTTTATAAAATCTAATGAATAATATAGGTCATTACAGTGTCTTAATAACCTTTCACACTGCTTCCATTTATCAATCTGTCACTGGGTGCCTCCAGCCAGCAGACCTTGCCCCTATCCTATCAAACCACTCTTATCCCGAATTATTACAGATCAAACAGTAAGAAGAAAGTTCATAGCCAGAACTCCCAATCAACATTCATCTCGCTGCAATTAAAATTCACGACATTCTTACCTTAACTTTCGACAAATTTGACTGCAGAGATTCAGCCAGCTGACACGGATAGATGATTGGCACTAGCTGGTTAGGGTCGTCACCCCGAGTGAAGACATCCACAATCTAAACAAAAACAAGAATAGGAATGATTTAAAAACGGGCAAATTCAAGAGTGACTTACAGTTAGACATTCACCATATGTAATGGTCTAGGCAAGAAATAGAACATCTGCTCACTCTGTTTGGTCATTTTAATAAAAAAAAAACGGCTTTTCGAGCAAATTAAGATCTTCACACCTTGGAGGTCCTGCTTGTCACGTCAATCAAATCCCTCTGCCGCTGTCATGCATCAATTAATATATTGTGAAGCAGGGTTCCTATCTGGTACATAAAGTTCCTTTAGAACACCGACAATTATATTAACGAGTGGACTATTTCCTAAAAACAAGATGCAGCAGATCAATAATATTAGAAGGTGATATGTACCAACCCTGCATAATAATTATGTATCGGTCAACCTATTTCCTCGCCGTCAAAATGTGCAAGTAATTGTCCTCTATACATAGTTTTGGAATTTTTCTGTGCTCCCTGACTGACTACATTTTTTTCAGTGGTTATTAACGAACTAGACAGCCAAGAAAATGTATGAATGAAGGGCTATTATAATTTCGAAACAGTTGGTTTAAGTAATTTAGAAAAGTATATATAGATAGAGATCTCTCTGAGCGAGTGAACGATAGAGAGATAGACACACTATCGCTCAAAAGTTTGGGGTCACTTAGAAATGTCCTTGTTTTTGAATAAATGCACATTTTCTGTACATTAAAATAATATCAAATTGATCAGAAATACAGTGTAGACAACTATACGTTTGGCAAGTCGGTTAGGACATCTACTTTGTGCATGACACATTTTTCCAACAATTGTTTACAGACAGATTATTTCACTGTATCACAATTCCAGTGGGTCAGAAGTTTACATACACTAAGTTGACTGTGCCTTTAAACAGCTTGGAAAATTCATGAAAATTATGTCATGGCTTTAGAAGCTTCTGATTCATTCAAATGATGACAATTAGCCTATTGGAGGTGTACCTGTGGATGTATTTCATGGCCTACCTTCAAATTCAGTACCTCTTTGCTTGACATCATAGGAAAATCAAAAGAAATCAGTCAAGACCTCAGAAAAACAAATTGTAGACCTTCACAAGCCTTGGGAGAAATTATAAACACCATGGAACCACTCAGCCGTCATACAGTTCAAGAAGGAGACACGTTCTGTCTCCTAGAGATGAACATACTTTGGTGCGAAAAGTGCAAATCAATCCCAGAACAGCAGCAAAGGACCTTGTGAAGATGTTGGAGGAAACTGGTACAAAAAGTATCTATATTCACACTAAAACGAGTCCTATATCGACATAACCTGAAAGGCTGATCAGCAAGGAAGAAGCCGCTGCTCCAAAACCACCGTAAAAAAGCCAGACTACGGTTTACAACTGCACATGGGGACAAAGATTGTACTTTTTGGAGAAATGTCCTCTGGTCTGATGAAACAAAAATAGAACTGTTTGGCCATAATGACCATCGTTATGTTTGGAGGAAAAAGGGGGAGACTTGCAAGCTGAAGAACACCATCCCAACCATGAAGCACGGGGGTGGCAGCATCATGTTGTGGGGGGGCTTTGCTGCAGGAGGGATTGGTGCACTTCACAAAATAGAAGGCATCATGAGAAAGGAATATTATGTGGATATATTGAAGCAACATCTCAAGACATCAGTCAGGAAGTTAAAGCTTGGTCGCAAATGGGTCTTCCAAATGGACAATGACCCCAAGCATACTTCCAAAGTTGTGGCAAAATGGCTTAACCTGTTGAGTGTTAGGGGCAGTATTTTGATGTTTGGATGAAAAAAGTATCCAAATGAAACTGCCTATTTCTCAGGTCCAGAATCTAGAATATGCATAGAAAAGATTACGATAGAAAACACTCTAAAGTTTCTAAAAATGTCAAAATATTGTCTGTAAGTATAACAGAACTCATATTGCAGGCGAAAACCTGAGGAAAATCCAACCCGGACGTGCTGTTTTTCCTGAAAGCTCTCTGTTCCATTGCCTGCCTTCGCTCCATTTAAAGGGATATCAACCAGATTCCTTTTCCTATGGCTTCCACATGTTGTGAACAGTCTTTAGACGTAGTTTCAGGCTTTTATTTTGAAAAATGAGCGAGAAAGATCACATCGCGTCATTGTATGGCTGGGTGCCAGCAGTGTTTTGAATGCGCAACAGCTTGGAGCAGACATTTTCTCTCTCTCTCCTATTGAAGGTACAGTCCGGTTGAAATATTATCAATAATATATTGTAAAAACAACCTGAGGATTGATTATGAAAAACGTTTAACATGTTTCTATGAACTTTACGGATAATATTTGCAATTTTCGTCTGCCCGGTCATGAGCCTGTGGATTTCTGAACATAACGCGCCAACCAATTGGAGGTATTTAGGATATGAAAATAATCTTTATGGAAACACTTTTTTGTAATCTGACATGCCAGGTGGATTAACAACAAGCTAAGCTGTGTTTTGCTATATTGCACTTGTGATTTCATGAAAATTAAATATTTTTAGTAATTTAATTTGAATTTGGCGCTCTGCAATTCAGCGGATGTTGACGAAAATGATCAAGAAGTTAAGGACAACAAAGTCAAGGTATTGGAGTAGCCATCACAAAGCCCTGACCTCAATCCTATAGAAAATTTGTGGGCAGAACTGAAAAAACGTGTGTGAGCAAGGAGGTCTGCAAACCTGACTCGGTTACACCAGCTATGTCATTTGGAGTGGACCAAATGTCACCCAACTTATTGTGGGAAGCTTGTGGAAGGCTAGCCGAAACGTTTGACCCAAGTTAAACACTTTAAAAGGCAATGTAACCAAGTACTAATTGAGTGTATGTAAACTTCTGACCCACTGGGAATGTGATGAAAGAAATAAAAGCGGAAATAAATCACTCTACTGTTATTCTGACATTTCACATTCTTAAAATAAAGTGGTGATCCTAACTTGCCTAAAACAATTTTTACTAGGATTAAATGTCAGGAATTGTGAAAAACTGAGTTTAAATGTATTTGGCTAAGGTGTATGTAAACTTCCGACTGTGTGTGTGTGTGTGTGTGTGTGTGTGTGTGTGTGTGTGTGTGTGTGTGTGTGTGTGTATATATATATATATATAAAAACTCAATACTATAGCCAGGTTTATAGTGGAAGGCAAACAATGATTATTGAAGTAAAGGAAAGACCAGAACAACCAATGCAACTGTAAAGTACTCTGGAAATAACAAGAGCTGCAGCAAAAAACATGCTTCAGATGTCAGAAGAGAAATTACATTAACTAACGAAGCAGAAGAAGACACGTTTCTTGACTGGTTCTTCTCTATTCAGAGAAAGGGAAGTTAACAAAAGTGCACTTAGTTTACATTGATAAATGGGCAGATTATGAATAAAATCTGTTGACAAATCCTAGAGAGAGTTGGAGATGGCCAAATCACAGGGCATCTCAGAACACAATCTGTTCTGGCAATCTGCTTAAAGAGAATTAGACTTCACTTTGCCAGTTCCCCTTTCAGCACAGAGTGGTTTGAGAAATATTTGGATTTCTCTCGTTGAATTCTCCACTCTCTGACAATATGGCAAAGAGATCTTTCAAACAATGAAAAAGAACAATCTGTTGGTTTCCTAAGTGATTTTGTTCCTCTGGATAGGCTGACACCTAGATTTAGGTCCAATTTTTAAATGATGCCAGAGCATTTCCATGCTCTTGCAGTGCACGGTTCATGTTGTGAATTATAGCATATTATGAGGGTAATCCAAGTCCTTGGCCACAAAAAATATACACTAAAGAAATCCCAAATCGGGACAAGGTCTTGCTTAACATGAGGGCCATCAATCACAATTAACATTTTGGAAACACATTAACCTGGTCATTGTTCTGGAAAATTCCTCCTGCCAGTCAATTCAGCAGAGCCTCAAGAAAGTTCATTTTCCCTCCCATTGCAGTGGCTATTTATAGTTAGACTGAACTTGGTCGGTCAAAATCATCTGCGATTGAACATTCTTGGAGCCATGATTAGAGGCCATTGGCCTAAATCCAACACTACGACCTTATCTATTCCAGACAAAGCTAATTGTGACAAATGGTGAAGGTTGGGTATGTGACCTAGTTACCCAAAAACACAGCAGGTATTTCAACCTGTAAAGACTTATTTTTTTAAAAAGAAGCCACTGGACTAAAAAAAAAAAAAAGACCAGCTGGCAGCCACATGCTAACGCTGGTTCCTCTATTGTCTCAAATTCTATAATAGCTCTGTTCATTTGTACTTTGTTCTATTTTCTCTATGCCCTCAGTATGAGAGAAAAAGGCCAAGAGCACAAAGAGAGAAAATGTAAACTGTAGTGTATCAATAACAGCCTATTTGTGGGTTGCGTGATATGCGTGGGCTTCTGGCCAATATACTATTGTTTTGCTCTTTTTTGGTCTGTAGCAAAATGTTGATCGATGAATGCTGGTACTTGCCATCTGTAAGAGCTGTAATGGATCAGTTCAGAATTCAAAGCACAGCCTGGGAAAGAACAACACAAAATAATAACATATTCAACGCTTGTGTGCAGTGGAAACCAAATTCCATTTCAAGTTCAACAGCAAAACATGATTAACTCCAAAGCACTAAAAGGTCCCAGACTTCAAATTGCTCCCAAATGCCCAGTAGATTTATTTTAGAGGGTAGGGCTATGCATTTTATTTTCCTTCGGAAAGGAGGGGAAGGTTGCACAGTTTAATCAACACCACAGATCAATAAGTCACCTGTTAGGATGCTCGTACTATCTGATTGGTGCACTGCGATCAACTCGTCAATGCAATTTCAAAATATATTTTCCTGGAGTTCAGTAAACTTTCAAGGCTCTTAATATATTGTATGTGGAGCTCAATCTTATTTTCCTTCAATTTAAAAGTACGGTACGCAAGCCAGCATAAGAGTAGCATAAGCTAAACACCTAAAAAAAAAGAATGGAAAAATGGAAATGTAAAAAATAACTGAGAGGGCTTTGAGACTCGGTGCTAGCATAATCTCTTCTGATTGGGTAACATGAGTAGAGGAACGATTCCACCACCAGAGCTAAGGTAACAAAACTGGCCAGCCTGGGCTTTCTCTCAACTCTGAGTTAACATGAAAACACCATTACACAATCCACTGCTCGTAACCACAACTTGGTACGTAATCATGTACAACTCTGGCAGCTGAAACATTTTACAGGATGTTTGTTTTATTTGCAACTTTATTCTACTCTTTTCAGGTGCTTCCATATATGGTCGGAAGGACAAACAAGCAGCTCACACACCTGCATGTTAACATGTGTTAACATGAGCATGTGCGATTCTGCATCGATTCAGAATATGGATCTTCAACAGTGAAAGAGGAGATTCCACAACCACATCTCCAAAGGAACCAGAAAAGCTTCATTAACCAGCAAAATAACACAAATGACAACAACCACAGATCTCGCCAAGAGGAGGAAGAGATGAAGGATAGGGGTGGCGGTTAGGAGAGGACAGCTATCTTCCAAATCCTGTGTCCCCCCCCCCCGCCACTGACCTGGGAGCAGTTTGATTAATCACAGAGACTAAAGCGGGAAGACTTAGCTGCTCATTAACCCGGATCAGGACCAGGGCTCGGAATTAAGATATTGGGATCATCTACAGCTGTGGACCACCATGTCACCGCGGGTGGTGCCCATTGCCCAACCCCTCCCCGGAAAGTTTTAACACAGGGGCTCCAGAGTGGTCGTTGATCAAGCATATGTTTCAAGCTCCCCTAATTTCTGTTACAGTCAATATTAGCAAATATGTAGTAACAACGGTTTGCAGTTCAATGTCACGGACCACCTCAAACTACTTAAAGTGAGAGTGCCAGAATTTCTGTTCTGACAATGTTGATGATATCTCTGATTACTTGAAAAGAGGAGAGACATTTAAAACAGTCAATTAAAATGTAGACTTTGGGCAGATAATTGAGCCCTTCCTCTAGAAATGCATCAAGAACCATCCATATGTGAGCAACAAATTGCCACTCAAAGATCATCCAAATATCATCAGTTGAGTTCAAGCTAAACCCTAGAGCGCTCTTGTGCATGTCATCCCATTGTCAAAACACTAGGAGAAAATGCAAGACTAGCAAGGGAGTTTTTCAGCTCTACATCAAATGTTAAAAGAACTGACCACAGAGATGAGCATTCCTACGGAATACCAAGAACATGTTCATCGGGCACATAGGGTACCCTGTAAAGGTCCTTCCTCCTCTCAGCTGTCCATTATTGTGGGTCAGTGTAGTATTGTGGGTCAGTGTAGTATTGTGGGTCAGTGAGAGTGAAATCACAAGGAGCACACGCACAGTCCAGCAGAAGGGAGAGAGGCATGTTATGACTACTCGTCTCTCACCATTCCTTCACCAAATTCCCATACTCTATGTCTTAACAGTGGGTAAGGTAAATGACTTGACCTCCCTCCTCCCCCCCTAACATGGCCTCCTTCCCCAGATAGCCCCAAAGAAATTCAATCAGTATTCAGGTCAAGGCCAACACAATCAATCCAGCGGAGGAGTTCAAGGTGGTCTGACCCACACCTAACCCTGATGCTGAAACCATGGCGACAAGCTCAGCCAATGATTTTCCCATCAAACCCCCACCGAGAGTGTCTAGAGAAACAGTCCAGGGTATGCTCATGTTTCAGGGCTGGCACTGGAGGACAATTACTATAATTTTTTTAAATTAACTTCGCTCTAGTTTCACTCTATCTAGAACAACGTGACACAGCACAGTCTAAACATGAAGGCTGAACAACCCTGCTGCTGGTATAACTGGGGACCAAAGGGAGGGTATTAGCATAGCATAATTACACTGGGGAAAGATTCATGGAACAATAGTGTGGGACACCAGGGAGCAAGACATAGCCCACAATTTGCCATTGTGCTCCTTCCCCCTTTCTTACCCCATTGATATTGGAGAATAATGGCGGAATTCAGACTGTTAGTTTAACCAATGGTGCATTTAGTATAATAACCAGGCGGAGCACAGGGTTAATGTGATTAGCAACCCTGTGCTGACACCTCACCACCCTCCACCACTGGGGTATTATCATGCTAACCTACAAGAGAAAAAAATATATTTGAAAGGAAAATATAGGAGAAGGCAGGGACCTCGGAAGCCAAGTGAACACAATGCCTGCGAATTTCAGCCTAGTCTGCCAAGGCGAGTGGGTAGACAAATGGACATAGACATAATGCTAGCTGGTTAATTAAAATAACATAATTAAAAAGGTCTTGTGTGTGAATGGTCGTCTCAATGCAATCACTGACCTGAGTGTCCGATATATGTCCCTCAGAGTGCAGTCAGTCTCTCTCCATTACCGACTCCATTAGACATCTAACCAGACATTTCTTAGCACTTTTTTTCCAAATCAGACAAGCGTCTTGAGATACTGTTTGTTGGAACCTTATTTTTTGTGACCATCTAATGGTCACGGACACAGACTGTGATTATAATAGTAGGTAATGGAACCATGCCTAGAGTGTGAGTGGGAGGTAGGGGTCATTTCCGCTGTGTTGGCTATTTGGGTCCCTTCAAATTAGGTGACTAAAGATATACCCGGTTTACTGTACCTCTCTCCATCGCTCACTCCTCTCCCACTCCTCCCTCTGAGACGAGGCATTAAAGCAGTATCAGGCTCTGCAGTTGGAGACTTGTTTACCTTGAGTTGTCTTTCATACCGTCAGTCACTAGTGATCACCCCTCAGGGAGAGACTGTCGAGGCAGAGAGATAATATGGGAAAGCAATAAAGGAGGATCAAATGAAGCCGCCTTGGAGGCACTGGGCAGGAGAAAGAGAACCTGTAGGAGTGCTTTGTATGCGTCAACACAAATGTTTACTGTATCTGTGTAAAAGACGAAACACATGGTAAACATCGTAACAGCCGTTATAACACACAAATACCCACCACACACACACACACACACACAGCTGCGTGGATGAGTCACCACATGGTTAACTAACACACCAGTGGAATGGGACGATTGAAGTGAGAAGGGGGGGGGGGGACAATTGTACGCACCCTGGTAGAATTATATGACACTTACCCCCTGGACCTCTACCCCCACAGACCGGTTTAAAAATAACCCTGATTCCGGCGAAAGGGGCTGGAGTTCAGAGAAACCCAGGAAAATGACTGCGATAGGAGTCTGTTACTGAACTAATCTTGCACCTCGTCTAAACCAAACGACTGATAGCATTATCACCACCCAGAGATGTAGACTTATACTGTAAAAACCAGCACATACACATGCAGAAACACACACACAGATGTTAAACAAAGCGAGGACTAGCAGACACTTGAATGCGATCCATTGTCATCCCTTCCCTAAGTGCATATAGTACAGTACATGCTAAGTCTTGATAGACCCCGGACAAGTTTCCAGTAACAAGGTCGAACAAGACAGCTATTTATGGATAGTTGGGAAATTCGATGCAGGGTTTTGAACAAGCAAATAAAAACCCAACTGGCAGTATGCATGTCATTTAACACCAATGTGTGACAGACTAATATATGTATTTTTCTGTAGTTGCATGATACCATAAAAAAATAAAAAGAGGTTTAATCAAAACACTGTGTAAATGAATACCAGTCACCTTTTGAGTGCATGCAGGGCCTGAATCGGGTATGATGAGGCATTACTGCATGAAGCAGCGGCTTTAAGCGGGAAAAACAATCTTAGGTTTTTAATTTCCTGCTTCATTTCACGTGTCGGGCCCATAAAAATCCTAATTTCCAAAAACTGCAATAAGCTACTTTGAGACATGATCATGACTCAGAATAAGTTCTCCAGTAGCAAAACTCTAAATAGATTTTTTTCCCCCCATGAGGTTATTGCTTTGCGGTATAGGCTATATCTGTGAGAACAGACACAATAACTGTGCCACAGATTTTAAGAACACAAACAAAGACTAATAGGGGGGAATTTCGACCAAAGTTAAGCGTGCATAAAAGGGAACGTCATTTTATTTTTATACGCTTTTCTCTATATACGTATTCTGATGTTACGCATGAGAATAGCATGCTATTCAGCCACTATACATTTGGGGTAGAGATCAAAGAAATTAAGGAAGTGGCAGAGGTGTATTCCGGCGTTGACTTCATTTCGTCTTAATTCCAACACCTTCATACAAAATGAAATGATGAATAAGGTCAAGCAACCTGTCGGTTCCAAGTGCAACAACAACTTTCTTTTTTCGAATAGAAATAAACACTATTCTCCATGCACTAATTTACAGAGCTATTTGAGTAATCCGTTTGGATAAGGGAATTGTACATATAAATGGCAATTGTTTAAAATCTATTTTAGCTTATGATCGCCGGTGACTAATGTAAAATCAGTCATATTTCTGCAAACTAAAAAGCATGTCAACATGACAGGTATTTCGTACTCTTTTCCACAGTGAAGTATAAAATAGCTCTGCCGTTATTCAGAATTCTAATTGTAGGCTTAAGGCTTTATAATTTGTGGGTCTGAAATTTGGAGACCCAAGCCGAGGCTGTAGCCTGTGAAAACCAGTACACACTGACAGTAGCGGCGAACCTACCGAGTTGATGTATGCACTCTAGAATTATTTAATTATCTGGCTGGACATTTTGTTATTTTTTGTTATTTTTTTACAATTTCAATCATATTAAATATTAGCCACTATCAGTAGCCACCATCAGTAATACCCAGAGAAATAGGCCTACAGTGCCTTCAGAAAGTATTGACACCACCCCTTGACTTTTTCTACATTTTGTTGTGTTACAGCCTGAATTTTAAATGGATTACATTGAGATTGTGTCACACAACACCCCAGAACGTCAACGTGGAATTATGTTTTCAGAAATGTATAAAAAATGTCAAAAGCCTCCCGGGTGGCGCAGTGGTTAAGGGTGCTGTACTGCAGCGCCAGCTGTGCCATCAGAGTCCCTGGGTTCGCGCCCAGGCTCTGTCGTAACCGGCCGCGACCGGGAGGTCCGTGGGGCGACGCACAATTGGCCTAGCGTCGTCCGGGTTAGGGAGGGATTGGTCGGTAGGGATCTCCTTGTCTCATCGCGCACCAGCGACTCCTGTGGCGGGCCGGGCGCAGTGCGCGCTAGCCAAGGTTGCCAGGTGCACCCTCCGACACATTGGTGCGGCTGGCTTCCGGGTTGGATGCGCGCTGTGTTAAGAAGCAGTACGGCTGGTTGGGTTGTGTATCGGAGGACACATGACATTCAGCCTTCGTCTCTCCCGAGCCCGTACGGGAGTTGTAGCAATGAGACAAGATAGTAGCTACTACAACAATTGGATATCACGAAATTGGGGAGAAAAAGGGGTAAAATTCAAAAAATATATATAAAATAAATAAATACATTTAAATAAAAATAATAATAAAAACAATGTTAATGTCTTGAGTCAATAAGTATTCAACCCCTTTCTTATGGCAAGCCTAAATAAGTTGAGGAGAAAAAGAGTTTGCATGGACAATAATAATAGTGTTTAACATGATTTTTTAATGACTACCTCATCTCTGTACCCCACACACATACAGATAATTGTAAGGTCCCTCAGTCGAGCAGTGAATTTCAAAAACAGATTCAACCACAAAGACCAGGGAGGTTTTCCAATGCTTCGCAAAGAAAGGGACCTATTGGTAGAAGGGTAAAAATAAAAAAGCAGACACTGAATATCCCCTTTGACCATGTTTAAGTAATTAATTACACTTTGGATGGTGTATCAATACACCCAGTCACTAAAAAGATACAGGCGTCCTTCCTAAATCAGTTTCCGGAGAGGAAGGAGACCGCTCAGGGATTTCACCATGAGGCCAATGCTGACATTAAAACAGTTAGTTTTCCCCTGTCACAGCCATTAAACTCTAAGGATGGATCAAAAACATAGTTACTCCACAATACTAACCTAAATGACAAAGTGAAAAGAAGGAAGCCTGTATAGAACAAACATTCCATAACATGTATCCTGTTTGCAATAAAGCACTAAAGTAGAACTGCAGAAAATGTCCTGAATACAATGCATTATGTTTGGGACAAATCCAACACAACACGTCTGTGAATATATTTAAGCATGGTGGTGGCTGCATTGTGTTATGGGTATGCTTGTCATTGACAAGGACTAAGGAGTTTTTTCTAGGATTAAAATAAACAGAATAGAGCCAAACAGGCCATTTCCTAGAGGAAAACCTGGTTCAGTCTGCTTTCCAACAGACATAAAACACATTGACAAATATTCACTGGAGTTGCTTACCAAGGCGACATTGAATGCTCCTCTGTGGCCTAGTTACCGTTAACTTAAAAATGTCTTGAAAAATCTATGGCAAGTCGTGAAAATTGCTGTCTAGCAACGATCGTGAACAAATCCAGGTGTACAAAGCTCTTAGCGACTTACCCAGAAAGACTCACAGCTGTAATTGCTGCGAAGGGTGATTCTAACATGTATTGACTCAGAGGGTTCAAGATTGTGTTTTATTTTTTATTCATATTACACAAATGACACATTTTGCATCGTTCCCTTACATTGTTAGTTTACCTTTCTTTTGTCTGTCAAGTCCGTGAGGTTGTTCCTGAGGGTCAATAGTGTTTTACATTAGGCTAACATATTACAAGTTGTTCCATAATTTGGGACATGTAGCCTATTTGAATCATTCATGGAGCACAGACCATACAGAGTGTCTTGTGAGGATCAGATGGTTCAGATCAGCTTGGCAATGGTTGACAATAGAGGTCGACCGATTATGATTTTTCAACGCCGATACCGATTATTGGAGGACCAAAAAAAGCCGATACCGATTATTGGAGGACCAAAAAAAGCCGATACAGATTAATATGACAAATTTCTTTATTTATTTGTAATAATGACAATTACAACAATAGTGAATGAACACTTATTTTAACGTAACATAATACATCCATAAAATCAATTTAGCCTCAAATAAATAATGAAACATGTTCAATTTGGTCAGAATGATGATATGATAAGAGGTAATGATTAATAAGATGACTGTTTATCCATGAAATATATATATTTTTTTATTTAACCTTTATTTAACTAGGCAAGTCAGTTAAGAACAAATTCTTATTTAAAATGATGGCCTACCCCGAACGATGCTGGGTCAATTGTGCGCAGCTCTATGGGACTCCCAATCACAGCCGGATGTGATACAGTCTGGATTTGAACCAGGGACTGTAGTAATGCATCTAACACAGATGCAGTGCTCTAGACCGCTGCGCCACTCGGGAGCCTTAGAGTTTAATTCGGGGGATGGTAACTCTTTAAACAACCTGTTCTGTGGTGCCCCAAATCCTAATGAGTTAATTGTTGCATGATTAATTTAAAAACTGAGTAACAATTAAACATAGTTAGTTGATTAAATAAATAACAGTCATTCGATTAATGAAAGCAAAGTCACGACAATAGCAGTTTAAACCTGGAGCATGGTTCATGACGACGGGATCGTTGTCATCACAGTTCCGGAATTAGTGAGGATAATTAAGGTATATTGATAAGACTGCTGTTCAACCCCTATTGTACCCTTTTCTCACCTTCCAATATTTCATGAATTGAACATGGAAACATTCATGATGAATCAAACCGCTGTTGCCTACAATGCTTTCCACAGTTGTGTCAAGTTAGCTGGTAGTGGATCTCTACTCTGAATAGATCATTCCATCTCATCCCACAGATGCTCTATTGGATTGAGATCTGGTGACTGGGTGGCCATTGCAGTAAACTGAATTGACCGTCATGTTCTTGGAACCATTCCTGAACAAGCCTTGTGGCATGAGGCATTTCACGTGCTGAAAAAAAATGAAGGGATGCACCTGATTGGCAATGACGTTCAGAAATCCTGTGGCTCACTTTTATCAAGAGGCCCAATACGTGCCATGAAAAAACACCTCACATCACACCACCAACCTGCAATGTTGACGCACTGCATTATGGATGCATGTACTCATGTGGTTCTCCATACCCTAGTCCTCCTGTCAGCGTGAAACAGCAGGAACCGGGATTCATCAGACCAGGCAATGTTTTTCTGATTCTCCAGTGTTTTCTCCATTTAGCACACTTTGTTTTTTGCTGAAAGAAATGGAACTCCGTAAGGTCATCGACCTCCATACCCCATTCGTGTCAAGGTACAATGAGTTGTGCATTCTTTTATTGGTCTTTGGGCACCAATGTTGTACTGGACTGTTAGTTGACTAGCTGTAGCCCATCTGTTGCTCTGCACATTTTGTGTCAGCCTCCTTTGTTGAAGTAGATTTAACAGATGACATCAATAAAGGATCATAGCTTTCAACTGGATTCACTGGTCAGTCTATGCCACGGAAAGAGCATGTACACATGTACAATGTTTTGTACACTCAGTGTAAATTCTAGTGAGTCTGTCAAGAAAATTCTAATTAAAAAGTGAAAGTATTTAAAGGGATGATTTCAGATAAATGTACTGAAAACGCTATTGAATGAAAACTCCACAAGACAATCTGTTGGCCAGCAAGTAGGAGGGTTTCCAGAGATTGAATAAATGTATTTTAGCGTCCGCAAGGGAATCACACCTGATAAGCCCGTTATGCACCTGCATAAGATATGTCTGAATACCAACTACTGAGAAGTGCCTAGTAAAGGCGTGCGTAAGAAAGGCGTACATTCCCTAAGTCTGAATCGGGCCCTAAATGCATAAGGATTACATGTATTATATGGCATGAAGGATGGATTTTAAGATGATCAAATTACATTTTTTGTTGATGTTATTCTCCTACTTACCCTGCCTATTTCCAAATCTCTCTCCCTCTTTTACTAATGTCCTCCTCTCACACATTTTCTCTCTGAAGAACAGATCTTTCCTGCACGCTAAGAAATTGTGGGTCGATTTCCAAGAACAACAAGCTCCAGCACGCACCCACATTTCAATTCCTGGGATGTGGTTAGGAGATTCAGTTCTGCACTTTAATTCTAGCCTAAAAATAAAAATATATATTTTGAAATCATGCAGGAACTAGATGGTTTTCAGCTACAGTGAAATCCATTGTATGATCACAAAAATAGACTATACAAAAACTGTATGAATGCATCACCAGAAACAAAATCAACTTAATAAACCCATTATGAGGATTTTGGATACAGCTAAGCCAAAACACCAGTGAATCCAAAGTAAACATTCAGTGAAGTGAAGGGACGGATCGCTTCAGTTTCAACATGGGCAGCTAATCAATGAGGCAGGATGGCGGGAGGCTACCCTCATTATGAAAGTGATTAAGAGATCATTTGGAACAAAAACCACTGCACCTTTAGCCCCTCTAGGACTGCGCCAATCAATAATGTGTGTGTGGCCAGCAGCAATTCACAGGAGGGCTTGTTTCGTTAACCTGCATTCTATGAGAAGATGAGCAGTAGGGTAAAAAGATCGCTGCAAAATATACACTGCTCAAAAAAATAAAGGGAACACTTAAACAACACAATGTAACTTCAAGTCAATCACACTTCTGTGAAATCAAACTGTCCACTTAGGAAGCAACACTGATTGACAATACATTTCACATGCTGTTGTGCAAATGGAATAGTCAACAGGTGGAAATTATAGGCAATTAGCAAGACCCAATAAAGGAGTGGTTCTGCAGGTGATAACCACAGACCACTTCTCAGTTCCTATGCTTCCTGGCTGATGTTTTGGTCACTTTTGAATGCTGGCGGTGCTTTCACTCTAGTGGTAGCATGAGACGGAGTCTACAACCCACACAAGTGGCTCAGGTAGTGCAGCTCATCCAGGATGGCACATCAATGCAAGCTGTGGCAAGAAGGTTTGCTGTGTCTGTTAGCGTAGTGTCCAGAGCATGGAGGAGCTACTAGGAGACAGGCCAGTACATCAGGAGACGTGGAGGTGTGTCTGCTCAAACGGTCAGAAACAGACTCCATGAGGGCCCGACGTCCACAGGTGGGGGTTGTGCTTACAGCCCAACACCGTGCAGGACGTTTGGCATTTGCCAGAGTACACCAGGATTGGCAAATTCACCACTGGCGCCCTGTGCTTTTCACAGATGAAAGCAGGTTCACACTGAGCACGTGACAGACGTGACAGTCTGGAAACGCCGTGGAGAACGTTCTGCTGCCTGCAACATCCTCCAGCATGACCGGTTTGGCGGTGGGTCAGTCATGGTGTGGGGTGGCATTTCTTTGGGGGGGCCGCACAGCCCTCCATGTGCTCGCCAGAGGTAGCCTGACTGCCATTAGGTACCGAGATGAGATCCTCAGACCCCTTGTGAGACCATTTGCTGGTGCGGTTGGCCCTGGGTTCCTCCTAATGCAAGACAATGCTAGACTTCATGTGGCTGAAGTGTCAGCAGTTCCTGCAAGAGGAAGGCATTGATGCTATGGACTGGCCCGCCCGTTCCCCAGACCTGAATCCAATTGAGCACATCTGGGACATCATGTCTCTCTCCATCCACCAATGCCACGTAGCACCACAGACTGTCCAGGAGTTGGCGGATGCTTTAGTCCAGGTCTGGGAGGAGATCCCTCAGGAGACCATCCGCCACCTCATCAGGAGCATGCCCAGGCGTTGTAGGGAGGTCATACACGTGGAGGCCACACACAATACTGAGCCTCATTTTGACTTGTATTAAGGACATTACATCAAAGTTGGATCAGCCTGTAGTGTGGTTTTCCACTTTAATTTTGAGTGTGACTCCAAATCCAGACCTCCATGGGTTGATAAATTTGATTTACATTGATAATTTTTGTGTGATTTTGTTGTCAGCACATTCAACTATGTAAAGAAAATAGTATTTAATAAGACAATTTCATTCATTCAGATCTAGGATGTGTTATTTTAGTGTTCCCTTTATTTTTTTTGAGCAGTGTATATTGCTTCCTGCATTAAGTAGCCAATGGGAAAATGTTTTGATTCAAGTTTACTGATACTATTATATACATACAGTACCAATAGGCATCTCAATGCCTGAATATTGCATATAGGCCCTTGTGTTTGTTATGGTTCATTGGGGGCTCTGGGGGATTGTGGGTGTCGCAGTTAAATGTGAGTATAAAAAAGGCAACCGTCTTAGTCATCGCTCAGTAATCCTCAGTGATGAGACTCAATGTGCAAATGAAGTAGCTACCTCCTCAGATGAAATATGCATGAAAGGGAAATAAGTTTAATCTCAACAGGATGTATTTCTTGCCCAAAACTCTTCTCCCTTACCAGCCCTGAGTGTACTGGGCAAAAACTTCCCATCACACTAATCAAACAGCTGTGTGTGTGGCCAATCTCTTTTGAGGAAGACAAAAAGATAATGGAATCTAAAAGGATTACTCAAATGCAGATTGAAGCACCTTCCCAAATCACCCAATTACAAACAAACATAGACAAGCCACTCAGACAGCAGGATTTACATACTAATATAACACAAATGAAGTTGGATGAAAACATGTTCACATACAAAGACTAAGGGTTGGGAAACCTTTACTGACCTGAATACATAAATATGATACTATCTGCTGACACAGGTTATACTGCCCTCTGTAATTGCTGGAACCCTTCCACTTCAGTTCATGGAGCTTAACCAGACAGTTACCCAGCATTCTCGGCCCGTGGCTGCTGCGGGTTAGCTGAGCAGCCTAAGACCATGTTTGACAAGGGGTTAACACTGCTGAAAAAGGCTTTATAAAACCACAAGAAGACAGCCAGTCTGGAAAGGAGGACTGAGGCCTGTCACTTGTCCAGAGTGTGGTCTGCAACCTTTTTTCTTTTTTTCCATCCTACCCTTTGGTTGAACTCCGCTCTTTTTCCTCCCAAATTCACGCACTCATCAGCTCTGGGATAATTACCCGTACTGTGCTAACCGTGGCTGTGTGACAGGAGGGCAGCCATCACTCGCCTGTTTTTAGAATCAGAGCTAATTACTGCCCTGTCAAGGACTCTATTTAAATGACTGCTACTGATGGGGCTAATAGGATAAAACAGTGTCAATATTGAACACAGTCAATTAAATCAGACATTTAGTTTGGGCACCAAGGTCCTGGTGTGCTGAAATGAACACAGATATACAGAAAAATACATTAAAAGAGATGATATTCAAACCTGGAAATCCAATAAATCATGAAAAATCTATGATGACCAAATACAGTGAAGCTTAGCATTGTAATGAGGACTCAGTAAAAAAAAGTTTCTGCATTGTGAAGAGCAAACAGCTAAAACACAGTAAAGTACATTTCCCCTACTGGTCCCGGACAATGATTGAAGCCCCCCTTCAGCTGCCATGGCAAAGCCACGAGGCTTTCCTCAACCCACCCTTTTTAATGCAATATGTTCATGTGATTTTCCCCCAATGTCCATTGGAGGGGCCAAACCTGAAGGCCAAGGCCTGGTGGTCTCAGCAGATAGCTGGGACAGGCCTGTCCCATGTCAGCCTTGGGTTATGGATGATGGGGAGGCTCTGGGGCTGACAGGTAATAATTCACTCCCCAGGGTTCAGGAACCTGTCGCTGAACCGAGGCAGGCAGACAGGGAGGGTGGAAGACGGCACGGCCTCGCAAAACCCTCCTTTCCTTACTTTCCCCACTAAGCCAGATATGGGGTCCCCATTGGCTGCCCAGTTGCCATGGATAACAAACTACCATCAATATGAAATATGAGGTGCCACAGTCCAGTGCTTCACTCCGGTGTAGGGCCAAACAAAGTCCCATATGCTGAGGGTGGGAGCCGAAGATTAACTGTTGCTCCTTCAAGCCAAACACAGTCACACTGCCCATTTTTTAAACTCCAGCAGCCCTCCAGTGCCGTAGGTAGTAATTCAGAGTCACCGCAGACAGATGGTTACTGTCAATACTCCACACTTACAATGCTTTTAAAGAAAGATACTATAAAAGTCAGATTGATCTCAAAATGGAAGTTATCAACACAGAAGGGGCAGATTGCAGTAATTCAACCACTGCAATTGATATGTGCCAGGGCGTCTGGGCTATATCAGGATCCTAATCGAAACCATTCAATATAATACTATGGATAGCATAATGGTACCACAGTCTTCTGCGGAAGACAGTTGACTCAAAAGACAGTTGCTTCTCTAAACAGTACAGTAACTTGAGTCTGGGCCAGTTCTGAATCCAGTTCTCCAACTGTTGGAACAGTTGGAGAGGCAGCAGAGTTGGATGAGGGAATATCTGCATCACAGGAGTGACCGTGGACTGGGAGGTGTAGGCTGTACTGTACGTCCCACAGGACCATAGTCCTGGGCCCCTGGGACAGAGCCTATTTCTGCCCTCATTACCCCGCGGACCATTAAGGAGACAGCCATCCACACATCACAGCCCAGCTCAGCCCTGCAGCAGACCTCCTGTCATTTAATACAAAAACTACAGCACCATCGGAAATAGGAAATAAAATTACACCGTGGTCTGAATGCACCATTAGCCATGCTAACCGAGCGCCGGCTCTTTC
Organism: Oncorhynchus mykiss; assembly: GCF_057628025.1. Taxonomy (NCBI): domain Eukaryota; kingdom Metazoa; phylum Chordata; class Actinopteri; order Salmoniformes; family Salmonidae; genus Oncorhynchus; species Oncorhynchus mykiss. The sequence continues at coordinate 31,444,262 of NC_143023.1, forward strand.
AGGGCTGAAATGAGAGCCGGACAACATGCAATTTGGGAGCCGACGGAGAGGGAGCGGGCTGCCGACACTCGCCTCTCTCAGCTCCAGTCATTTACAGCCATCACCCACCAGCATGCAAGACCTGAGTTACTTATTGAATGGGGTTGGGTAATAAGAAAGCGGAGATGTGTGTTTCTGGAGGTAGGAAATGAGAAAGAGAGAGAGAGCGAAAGAGAGTGAGCAAGGTAAAAAGAGTTCCGAGAGGGCATAATGGTTGGGTAGGAGTTACAAATAATATAAACATATTATTCAAAAATGATAAATCCAGAAAAAGCAACAAACCAGTAGGATATTCCACCTCTGTTGAAGGGAAGCAATAGCACCGCTTGTTGATTAGGCTATGACATCTAAAACACCTAATGTATAACAGTATTGTCATTTTCTCTGACTGAGCAGCCTAGCCCTGACGACAAGCACCAGTAAAAAACTATGATACCAACTGCAACTTTGGTTTCCTTTTTAACATGTAAAAGATGGGGGTGAATATTGTTTTTAATAAAATATCTGCAGCAAGAAACATTTAAAAAAGGAGAAAAACAACTTTGTTTGTACTGTAAGATAACGAACGATACCCTAGAGTCAGTGAGTTTTGCACCAAATGAACATGAATATTTACATTTCTTCTAAAACATTGGAATATAGACGCAGTTATCACACATCCACATCACCAAAACTATTATGGATGGGAAACATGTTAGTTGTGCATGCTGCCAGTGGCGGCATGCCCATAGGGGGCACAAAGGCAAGTGCCCCCTCAGATGTCGTGTTGTGAGATGTTTCAGATGTTAAATTAATTAGTCATCTTAATTTTTAAGCCCATGTTTTATCCGAATCATTTATAAAAAAGATCTGTCAGCAGCAGTTTGCAGAGGGGCCACACTGACTGGACTAGGCAAAGAGTACCCCCCCGCCCCCCATAATTCTCCCTAGTAAGTGGTCCCTTCCCAAGTGCACAGAGAAAAGAAAGGCAGGCCACTATACTCTAGCGCGTGGAGTATCGTCAGTGGAAGGAGGAGAGTGTAGAGTGACACACAGCGTTTTATTTGATTTTAGCTGATGGTGTTGGACAGGAGGTATGTTTATAAATGAACGTGATCAAGCTATGTAACCTATTGATTTCTTCTTCATGATTAAATAAAACTAAAATGTTTTGTTGTTTGTCTGCTTCTACATCTGCATTGCTTGGGGTTTTAGGCTGGATTTCTGTATTGCACTTTGTGACTTCTGCTGATGTAAAAAGGGCTTTATAAATACATTTGATTGATAGTACTAACCTTGCAATTGTATGATGTTGGCTTTAGTTAGCCAGCTAGATAGACTCCCAATCTCACCATTTCAGGCTATCAATCAAGTTGGATTAGCTTGTCTAACCTACCTGCTGGCCAGGTTACTAGACTTGAGAAAAGCAGGCAATTACTAAATGTACTAAATAAGACTCACATTCCTTCCAATCCTTTAACCAGATTTGAGCAAAATCCACCCCACACACACGTTCTTCATGCCATACTTTGGTCAAGATATTTGACTTGCAGATATAAGCCTACTAAAAGCTTCTCTCTGTTGGGCATAGCTGAGAGTGGTTCTAAAGAGCATAAAAAGAGCCAATTTTTGTCTCAATCCAGGTCTGTAGACTACACATCCAGACCCGTACCTTCTCAATGTCCTCCCATCTGGAACTATTGGACATTATTCTCGCTAATTCGAAACAATATTGGCTATTATATTTTGGCTAGTGTTTACCAAAACGCATTAAAAACTGCATGAAAAAACGAATATCAAAAATGTAATTCGAATCACTGTTATTGATCGCCTCGAGCTGTATTTTCAGGCTATAAATATGTGCACAAACTCAAAAAACATAAAACAATTTAAGAATCAGCCTAAACATACAATCAAAGGCATCATCATTTGTTTCATTGCACTATGACAGATAACCAGCAGGTCACAGACTGCAGTTGTTGTGGAAAATTCAAAGTCATCCACAACTAAAATCACCCAATGCGCATTTTAATTAAGCAGCTGTCAAAATGACAAGACATTGCTCTATAATATAAAGCTGGTGAACCAAGTAAGGTAAATCTAGGCCTACAACAACAAGTTTGTCATACCACACAAAGGACTGCGAAATCTGTGAAATCACCCAACTCGATACATCTTGGATACATCCCACGCAGCTATGCATTTCAACTTACTCTTTAAGACTGGCAACAATTTTCTTGTATTCACCTTGTTCAAATGACCCATTGAGATTATATAACAGTGTTTGAAAGACATGTATGGTTGCAGGTCTATTATATAGACCATTAAAGTCTCGTTTAAATTTCTGTAAACTATAGCCTACATAAATACAAACAGACGTATGTCTGCACAACGACAAAAACACAGTCATATAGCCTATCCAAAAACGGATAGAGTATTCCTAGTATACTATTTTTGGCATATTTATTTGATGACAAATGCTCTTTTCGCATGCATTTAGCTGAAAATATGATCGAGCTGAAGCCAATGGTTTCCCAATCTCGGTCTTGGGGCCCTTCCTGGGTGCACGTTTTGGTTTTGCCCTAGCACGAAACAGCTGATTCAAATAACTAACTCCTTCAGTAGCCGACTGTCTCCGTGGCTGCACCTACATTTAACTTGCGCATTCGGAGTATTTTGTGTTGCCACAAGTTTGCCCCAGTATCTACATAGAGGACATTGGGCTATTTAAAACGATGTCGTATTCTAGTTAGTTATAAGTAGGTACTTATAGGAAGTCCTACCATTCATAACATGTTTGGCCAGTTTATACCACCTACCCGTTTTGGTTTTTGCCCTAGCACTAGCGGAATCAAATAATCAACGCTTGATAAAGAGAAAGTGCCGTAGTATAATTCTTACCTTTTTCTTTCGTTTTGGCTATCTGGTTTCGTTGACAATACTTTGATTCTAGCAGGACAGAGACCAGTGTTACAGAAGCGTAAAGACGGGATGAGTTATTTTTTCCAAAAAGGCTTGTATTCCCAGAGCGCGAAAGCTGCGAAAGAGCGCCCCTTGTCATGACAGAGACCCACGCACGCTCGAGCTGGACTGCAATCACAACATACCTCACCCAGCGAAAAGCAGCATAGGATAATACACGCCCTAGTGTGTTGAATTGGCAGGCAGTCGGTCCAATGACAAGGGGAGGGACAGCACCAGACCTCGTTTGAGACGGGTTTTTTAAATTATATAAAAAAAAAAAACCTTGTTTGAGACGTGTTTTGTTCAAACCTTTTCATTAGACTCCTCCCTCAACATCTCACTTTTGTCCAGTTGTTGGATGGCTACACATCTGGATCCTTGCAACCCGAGCCTGCAGCCAGTCTCTCCGCCAATGAGATTTCAGACAAGGGCATTTAAATTGATATATCATTAACCTTCTTTCTGAGGCTGGTTACCTTGCTCCACATATAAGATAACCGAACAAAATACTTTCATTCTGTCGACAAGTTTCTCTGTTGTCTTCAGTTATTAAAATTAAAATCCATGGACCTAACTTACTCCATGTTTTGCTTGTACCTCCCTGTAATTACATACATCATGCCATTATAATAGCATTTTCAGTTTTCACATAAAATACTGTCCTTTTATTGTAATAATGGTTCAACAATAAAACTGTTCTTCAAATTATCAAATGAAAAAAAGCAGCTGACTTAGTACAGGCTTCACAGAGCCAATAGTCTATGCATTTCATTTCTGTTTTCAGTAGGCCTTTTAGGTTCAAAATGTATGCAGCCTAGCGTACAGTATGTCAAGGTGCTAAGTAGATATGTCCTGTCTATGTTGACAGGCAGAGAATTAGGCAGGATGAAGACAGAGAGCATAATGAGGGAACCAGTAGGGTTAATTGGTGAAGGAAAAGTAGTTATACTGTATGAAGCTATTGCTCCCATATTGGGGGATTCTAATGAGATATCTGCATAGGAGAGCCTTGCTGATCATTATAAATGATCCAACTGCAAATCACTGTCTAGTGGAGATAGTAATCATGTAGATAGACATGATTAAATAGCTAGTTATCTGTCATTTTCAATCATTTTTTTTCTGGCAGAAATATTCCGGTCACATCCTGTCTTTTAAATAAAAATGTATATTTTTATCTACCACAGATGTTAGTTGTTAATGTCAGCTGTTAATGAGCTGTTAATGATGTCAGCTGTTAATGAGATTGTATTTTTTTTATAGCTTCTTGGTTAGAAGCAAAGAACATTAACTTTATTTTTATTTTTATGTTTTGTATTCACTCTTAACATGTTTAGTCATGAACATTCCGTTGGGTTCAGGACGGCTGGAACCACAGACAAATGGCTGGTCATTTTTGGTGAGGTTAGGGTCAATGCTGATAGATTTACTCCAGTCATTTCTCTTGGCATTGAAATTGTCTGTGAGCCCGGCCATTGAGGTAAGGTGCCTTCAGGAGTAAGGAGAGGACAAGCTCCCAAGTCCACGATCTGAGTGGACACCCTAAATCTCAGTAGGCATGCGTTCAGTGTCAACTTTGCCAGTAGGGGTTTACTGGTTTTGGCAGTCTGAAATAAAATAGCTGTTCCACTTCGTTTTCTCATTTTTAAGTTCAATAGAGCACCAGCTGAGTTTCATAATAATGTGTAATACACACATCCCAAATATCTTCAGAGCAGGACAAAATGTACATGACAAATACAAAATTATTACCTCCTCACTGGCACAGTTCTCAACCCAAACCAACTCACTTTCTTGCGGAAGTAGGCAACACATTCTGGGTAAAGTTATTAGAGAACTAGGTTAAAGATATCCAATCAATAATATCATGCTATCTTGCCACACCACGGGCTTGCAGAAAACAGACACACTGTATTTTTCCTATGCCAGCAGGCAAAATAAAATAAAATAAATGCCAAGGAGCACTGGCTGTTATCAAAAAGACAAGCATTCTTAAACTGACCCAGCAACATAATGACTATTTTTGCCACAATTTAATTGCAGTGAGCCAATGGGTGCTAAGTGAGGAGAAAGCATGTGAGTCCATCAGCACAATAGCTTAATTCATATAGACTTGTGAGTCCATGGGAATGACTAGAGGACTCTTGTCCCCATGTGATGTATCCATGTTACCATGAGGCTCTTTCAGAGGGTTGAGAAAGCGAATGGCATTGAAAGTAAAAGTAAAAGGTAATGCATCTCGAACAATGCTGATAGTGATATCCAAAAGGACACTGTGTTTGCATGCTGTCAGGACTGAACACCTAAGGTTCTTCAAATCTGCCAAGGAACAATGCTATTTGAGTGTCAACTCTGTCATTAACAGCAAATGGGTGCAATGCCAGCTAGTTTATACTGTCCAGAGCATATGAGAGCAGTCCGAATGGACTGGGATTCTTCTCCCTCTCCCTCTCCCTCTCCCTCTCCCTCTCCCTCTCCCTCTCCCTCTCCCTCTCCCTCTGCCGTTTCCTGTCAACACCTCCAGTGCCTGGCCTCAAACAGCTTACTGCTGGTCTGGGTCTGTCACAAGACATCATCTCCACGCTGTTTACACACACTAAAACATATAGACACATGAACTACTACACTTGAACATGTATGTTTTTAATTTATACATAGGAAAATATGCTCATGCATGCCGCCACACACATACAGAGTAAATACAATTAGTCCTGTTACAAACAGGGTATATCCTGTGTTAACACATGACAGGAACATACACATGCACGCACACTCCAATCAATCCTTCTGTGGATCCATCATGTGCTCACCCTCCCAGGAGCCTGGTCGCAGTGAACAGCAAAGTGACATTGTTGTCAGAGTAGGGAGTGAAAACAAGGGGAAAAGACTAACTGTCAGGCTTATCTTTTCTCGTTTGTGTCCAATCACCAGAAAAGAGACAAAACTTATACTATAGTGCTTAACGGTACAGGACAGTAAAATGATACAATTCAAGCACTTATCAAGAGAACATCCCTGGTCATCCCTACTGCCTCTGATCTGGCGGACTCACTAAACACAAATGCTTCAATTGTGAATGACATCTGAGTGTTGGAAATAGATAAGAAAACAAGAAAATTGTGCCGTCTGGTTTGCTTAAAGATGAACCACAGAGTTTCTAAACCCAGAGACACAATTTTTTATTTTTTTAAATGTTACCTTTATTTAACTAGGCAAGTGAGTTAAGAACAAATTCTTATTTTCAATGAAAACCTAGGAACAGTGGGTTAACTGCCTGTTCAGGGGCAGAACAACAGATTTGTACCTTGTCAGCTCAGGGATTTGAACATGAAACCTTTCAGTTACTAGTCCAACGCTCTAACCACTAGGCTACCCTGCCGCCCCAACATGACAAGACTTCCGGGAATGCTTGCGAAGCAGACCATGCAGATCAGGCTGGGGTTTGGGCTTTTGAGAAGTCAGTGAGAGAAGTGAAAAATTCTTTGTTGGCTATTAATTATCTCGAAATCTAAAGGCACAACCTAGATTGTCTTAAGTAGTTGAACATGATTTTACTTCAACCTCGCGAAAGTGACAAACTGACAGGTCAAAACAAACTTCATATCGAGGGAAGGCCTTTGATTTGATGGCCTGCACATGCGCAGTTCGATGCGAGACAACTATTAGACCCAATGACTTGTTTCTGAGCATGTTTTAGCCTGTCTTCATACTGTACTGTTTTTGGATGCACTATGTAGAAATCGCTCTGCCATTTCCTGGTTGCTAAAATTGTAATAGTTTTTATAATTTCAGTTTATGTGACAAAACAAGCAGTCACCATAGACTGTAGAGAATCATTGTACCATCTAAACCACTGTGAAATGTATTTTCCTTTACCAAAAATATTGTATTTTCAGCTGTTTGAAACTGGTGTACAAAAAACTGAAAGTAAAAGATGCAAAAAGGAAACTTATGAACGATATGGTAAGCATAGAAATAGCTTACACAGAACAGATCTACAGCTTCCTAGACTTGCTTTTGTGAGAATGAAAGACCTATAACTCACATTTCTATGTGAATTTGGTCAGGCGCCTAAGTTACATATTGTAGCTTTAATATAAGGAATTTGAAATCATGTATACTTTTACTTTTGATACTTAATGTAATTGCTGAAATATACTTCACTTTTGATACTTAAGTAGAGTACCAATCAAAAGTTTGGACACACCAAACCTTTCTACATGATTCCATGTGTGTTTTTTCATAATTTTGATGTCTACACTATTATTCTACAATGTAGAAAATTGTCAAATAAAGAAAAACCCTGGAATGAGTAGGTGTGTCAAAACTTTTGACTGGTACTCTATATTTAAAACCAGATCCTTTAGACTTTTACTTAAGTAATATTTTACTTGGTGACTAACTTTTACTAGAGACATTTTCTATTAAAGTATCTTTACTTTAACTCAAGTATGACCATTGGGTACTTTTTCCACCACTGACAGAATGACGTAACTATTGAAGTCTTCAGATATAATTTTGCCTCCTCAAAAAACAATGTGATAGCTGTGAACAATCAAAATGATCCAGCATGGGACTTCAATAGAAACAATATTTGGATTGGAAGCACATCAATTGTCTTGTTACACCCACAATCACATGCTTTCTCATTCATTATTTCGCAGAGTAAACATCTCTAGAAAACTGTGGTCCCATCCTAATGTCCAATTAATTTGCTGAAAAAGCTTCCTTTTACAAGAGGAAAGCAACCCAAAATTGTATTTTGGGGAGAAAGGCACAATGAGAGAATTTGGCAATAATCTTGGTGAAAAGTATAATGCCAATTATGGCATTAATGACAGAATAGAATAGATGGATACAAACTGAGGATATGGGATGATCTCTGAAACGTCAATGCTTCAGAAAAGCATCCACTTTGCAGCCAAGAGCCAATTTACGGCTTGAGGTAGAACAGGGATTATAAACCCAGCATCAAGCCTTTTTGTGGCAGAGTAGTCAAGACCACGCTCCACACAGCACAATTACCTGGCGATGAAGGAAGAGTCAGGTCACTGAGGAGAGAGGAGAGGAGGGAGGAGGGGAGAATGAGGAACCAGCTTAGTAAGGACCTGTCTATTATTTTGTCTCTAATAGTTCAGATGAATGTGATTTCACTCAACTGCCATTTATTTTGGGTCCATTTCGAAAGTTAAAATCAAAAGTGGGCAAAAGTTGTTGGAGCCTTTAGAGAAAATGACCTATTCGTATTCGTTAAACTACCCATCCGCTCTGCTCATCACCATGATGGTAGCTGGCTCAGAGACAGAGGCTGGCCTGACACAGAGGACGTTGGAGCCGTCTCCGTCGGGCATGTGAATAACAATTAGGGAGGATTTTTTGGGAGGTTGGTATGGATGTTAGGTTAGATCAGTTGGGCTGCTGAGCTGTGCCCCGTGGGTGAGGGTCGTGGTTGTGTGAGCAGCCTGGATGCCCTGCCCTGGGGTACTACTGGCCAGGCTCCGATGCTAACTTTGGGCTGACCTCTGCCTGCTGGCTCCTCTGCTCTTTCACTGGTGGGCAGTTAAATGCTGACTCATATTACAAAACAAGCCTGAAACCCCTTGGCCCTGGGTGGACATAGGGCGGTATTTTAAACAGATCAGATCACACCATCGCGGCCGTCGTGGTGTTCGGTGAATAAATCTGGGCCTTTTAAAGAGCGGCGATAAAATGTTTTACTGGGTCCGTCTGCTGCGACTCCGGTTGGGGACTGGTATAATCCAGAGAAATTAAATAAAATCCTGGTTTTACTCAGCATTGTTTAATGGCTTACAATGTTGACGGCTTTTTGCTCTGTAGATGTCCTCCTGAGATGTCCTGAGTCAGTTATTGGCCATGATATTAAAGCCTAATTCCACCAACCTTCATTGTCTGTCTCGGAAAGGTTAGCTAAAGCTCCTATTTGTATAGAACTAAGAGAAGTCCTTGCAGATGAGCAGGGAAATTGCTTTTTGTTATGTCAAGAGAACATTGTTTAATAATTTAGAGGACCATGTGATTTTACAAAGATAAATGCCTCATACCTTACTACACTGCAACATGACACTTTTCTCTACCAGCAGCTAAACAGTAGGCTTGTTTACATGGAGCAGACAGCAGGAAACAAACAGCAGTTGGTGTGGAAGGAAAGAGAGGGCTGTAGATGGCATCGTTAGAACAACAGTGGCTTGGGTTGGGAGCAGTTGGTGGCATGGTGTTAATCAAGACAAGGTGGCAGTATGGGAGCAAGGGGAAAGAGGGGGGAGAGGTAGGGAGGGAGGGGTGATTAGTAAGAGTCAGGGCGTTGATGACCCATAACTCAGGAGAGCATTTCCCACTCCCCACCCCATTCTAACACTGTATATGTGTTTACACACACACACACACACACACACACACACACACACACACACACACACACACACACACACACACACACACACACACACACACACACACACACACACACACACACACACACACACACACACTTTACTGCTCAGAGCCTGTACTAAATAAGACTAATTAGACTGTCAGAGGGACAAGAGGGGGGCTCTACCCCACCCCCCTCCCCCAGTGAAGTGACAGCAATTAATTCCGTGCTGAATGTGGCTGTGATGGCAGCCCCCCTCCTGGGGGTGACAGGCACACTGACACCTCACAGTACCCAAACTCTATTCTGTCGCCCGTAGTGGAAAACAACAATAACAACAACAACAATAAACATAAAAGAGAGACGAGGAATGAGGCGTTCTAGGTGCCACATATTCCACTGCTGTAAATTTGGTACACTGAATGAGTTCACCCTAATGGAATTCAAACACCCCACAGACAGAAAATCTGTGCAATCTGACAAATGGTCTGAAATTAGTGTAGCCTGCCAAATGATTATGAATGACCATACAGTAAATCTAACATAAATCCACACTGTTAAACCAGCTATCATAAAATCTGACAAATAGTCTAATGGCAGCATATTCAGACAAACTGAAATAATTGGATTCTAATTATAACATACTGAAATATAAATGCAATCTCATCATCTGAAAAAGGTAGGCAGATGAAACTGTCTCTCACATGCACAAGTGTCCACAGTATCTTGACAGTTGCCCTCTGCTACTGATCTCCTCTCCTCAGTGCTCCATTGAGAGGCGCCGCACGTACCCTTCCACCCTGTTGTACCTATCGTCTCGTATAATACCTCAGTGACTGTATTAAAGCGGGTGCCCCGTGTATTGTATTTATCTGCATAACAATATGGGGCCTGTTATATTGCTGTGTAATTTCCGTCAGATCCCTGACCTGATTCATCTAGCGGGTCCGCTGCTTTTCCGTAATTGTCGTCCTTGTAACAATTACCTTGGGTGAAAGAGGGGCCGTTGCATGAGCTAACACGTGTAGATAAAATAAAGGTTAGAGAGGAGAGAGGGAGAGAGGAGGGATGGAGAAAGAAACAAGGCAGGCCTACTGTTCATCTCAGCAGGCTCCATCATTGTGTGATAACCAATGTATTCCTATCACGTCCTTTAACTGTTTTAGTACATCCTAAGATGTACTTACTGCAAGGTTTCAAAGCAAAACAACAGCAAGACCTCACCCAGCACCCACACCATCTACAGCACTTCATGGCTGAGAGCATGTAGCTTCTTGTCGAGGCATAATTCAATAATATCGACACAGCAACATGCTACGGCCGGTCGGCCACTCAATCGCCTGCTGCCCATTCTCCTCATTGGGAGATGAGAGATGGTGATTGCACTCTGTCACTTTCAGTTTCGCTCTCTGGAGAATTACAGCGGGCCAGCCAGATGTCTGCGTTTGATCAAATCAGACTCTCGCAATATCCCCACGCCGCTGGCATTTGAATATTTCAGACATGAGGAGGAGGAAAGGGAAGAGGAGTGTCAAAATGGGGACATTTAACTAGTGTAGGTGACATCCCTCTGCTCACAGCTTTCCTTTCAACTTTCCTGAGGGAATGAGGTGGGGTGAGGTGAAGCAGGTTTAGCCATAACACTCCTTCCACCTCCACCAACTTCCTAGATCCAGGAAGACGGCAAGTTGAGCCATGATCCCCTCACCTCCGCCTCCCTCTAGTACCCGGTTTTGGCCAGTAAGACCCAGATCAGATCAAGACCTGCTAGGTGTATGCAGAAATATGGATAGAGGCAGAGAGCAGGATTGCCCATTTTATCCAGGGGCCTCTAAAGGCACACGGGGGGAGAGATAATGACCTGCTAGTCTTATCCTAAACAATAAGGGGTGATTCTGCAGTGAGATTTAAAGACAGGACTTAGACCCATCTGCATAGGAAAACCTAAGATAAAGCCCTATATTGTCATATTCAGCTTTCTATTAAAGGTTTCGTGTAGGCAAACAGCTAACGTGGCTGGAAGGTTCTGTGATAACAAACAGCTAACGTTCCTGGGCCCGGTTTCCCAAAAGCATCTTAAGTTCTTCATTCAAATCTTCGTAGGAGCATCGTTAGATCTGGAACTGTTTTCCAAAACCATTGTTATTAAAGTTTATCTTGAACACGCTCGTTACTTAATTAATGACTGCCTCAGACCACTTGTAGAACAGCTAAGTACATCATTAGATGGTTTTTTGCCCTTCCCCATCACTTTATACACAGAAGATATCCGCTAAACACAATATGAAGATGTTTATCTGTCTTTCTGTGACCGCAGATAACACATGTGACTGTCACACCCTGGTCTGTTTCACCTGTCTTTGTGCTTGTTTCCACCCCCCTCCAGGTGTCGCCCATCTTCCCCATTATCCCCTGTGTATTTATACCTGTGTCCTCTGTTTGTTTGTTGCCAGTTCATGTTGTTTTGTGAAACCTACCAGTGTTTGTTCCACTGCTCCTGTCTGTTCTTGCTCCTGTTTTCCAGTCCTTCCCGGTTTTGCCTGATCCTTAGCCTGCCTACCGTTCTATACCTTGCCCCACCTCACTGGATTATTGACTCCTGCCTGCCCTGACCTTGAGACTGCCTGCCCTGACCTTGAGACTGCCTGCCGCTCTGGACCTTTTTCATCCTCTCAGGATTACTGACCTCTGCCTGCCTTTGACCTGTTGTTTTACTGCCCCAGTACTAGAAATAAACTTTTGAATCTTCGACACTGTCTTCATCTGGGTCATTCCTGAAACCTGATAGTGACAGTGACAATAAAAACAAAGCTGCCAATTTCTTTGCATAATAAGCGAAGGATATCAAGACGCTTCAAATGTTTAAAAAAGGAGATGACTGTATTAAAAGATAAATACATTATTATCTACATAGACCTACAGTACCAGTCAAAAGTTTTGACACACCTACTCATTCATTGGTTTTTCTTAATTTTTCTTATTTTCAAAAATTGTAGAATAATAGTGAAGACATCAAAACTATGAAATAACACATATGGAATCATGTAGTGACCAAGAAAGTGTTAAACAAATCAAAATATATTTTCGATTTTAGATTCTTCAAATGAGCCACCCTTTGATGTGATGACAGCTTTGCACAATCTTGGCATTCCCTTAACCAGCTTCACATGGAATGCTTTTCCAACAGTCTTGAAGGCGTTCCCACATATGCTGAGCACTTGTTGGCTGCTTTTCCTTCACTCCACGGTCTAACTCATCCTAAACCAACTCAATTGGGTTGAGGTTGGGGGATTATGGAGGCCAGGTCTGATGCAGCACTCCATCACTCTCCTTGGTCAAAGAGTCCTTACACACCTTGGAGGTGTGTTGGGCCATTATCCTGTTGAAAAACAAATGATAGTCCCACTAAGCACAAACCAGAGGGGATGGTGTATCACTGCAGAATTCTGGTTAAGTGTGCCTTGAATTCCAAATAAATCTCTGACAGTGTGACCAGCAAAGCACCCCCACACCATCACACCTCCTCCTCCAAGCTTCATGGTGGGAAGCACACATGCAGAGATCATCCATTCACCTACTCTGCATCATAAAAACACGTGGTTGGAACAAAAAAATCTAAAATTTGGACTCATCAGACCAAAGGACAGATTTTCACCGGTCTAATGTCCATTGCTCGTGTTTCTTGGACCAAGCAAGTCTCTTCTTCTTATTGCTGTCCTTTAGTAGTGGTTTCTTTGCAGTAATTCGACCATGAAGGCCTGATTCACACAGTCTCCTCTGAACAGTTGATGTTGAGATGTGTCTGTAATTTAAACTCTGCAAAACATTTATTTGGCCTGCAATTTCTGAGGCTGGTAACTCTAATGAACTTATCCTGTGCAGCAGAGGGAACTCTGGGTCTTCCTTTCCTGTGGCGGTCCTCATGAGAGCCAATTTCATCGTAGAGCTTGATGGTTTATGCAACTGCACTTGAAGAAACTTTCACAGTTCTTGAAATGTTCCGTAATGATGGACTAAAGTAACGATGGACTCTTTGCCTATTTGAGGTGTTCTTTCCATAACATGGACTTTGTCTTTTACCAAATAGGGCTATCTTCTGTGTACCACCCCTACCTTGTCACAACACAACTGATTGGCTCAAATGCATTAAGAAGGAAAGACATTCCACAAATGAACTTTTAGCAAGGCACACCTGTTAATTGAAATGCATTCCGGTGACTACCTCATGAAGCTGGTTGAGAGAATTCCAAGAGTGTGCGAAGCTGTCATCAAGGCAAAGGGTGGCTACTTTGAAGAATCTCAAATGTAAAATACATTTAGATTTATTTAACACTTTTTTGTTACTACATGATTCCATATGTATTATTTCATAGTTTTGATGCCTTCACTATTATTCTACAGCGTAGAAAGTAGTAAAAGTAAAGAAAAACCCTTGAATGAGTAGGTGTGTCCAAACTTTTGACTGGTACTGTATGTATTTCAATCATATTAAAATCAATGTCATGTTCAATCAATTGTTCTATTTCGCTACAGTATTTGTACGTTACTGTCCCTCATTTTTGCTTCAATATATTTCATGATGTGGAACAAGTGCAAACTTATGTGGCAAATTTTGATTTCGTGCATTATTATGGGGTACGCATTAGAATAAGACACGCTAATATCTGTAGCCATAGGTGATATCTCTCTAGGAGCTGATGCGTTGTCAGTATTATGGAATAATTCTAATGTTAAGTTAAGATTGGAAAGGGAGAACCCTGATCCAAGAGCAGTGCTTCCTTTCTTTTGATCCTATCAGTATGGACACATGCCTCAACGATGCACTTATCAAACATTCTCTCTGCCTGCGTGGTGTTTTGTAAAACGCGTGTTACATCTTCGGCCGCTGTAGGAAAGATGCATCATTAAAACATACGTAAGCCTAAGTTTCAGTGCTATTGGGAAACTGGCTCTGGACAGTTCCATGACCGCAAACAGCTAACATTCCTGAAATGTTTGGTTACAGAAGTCAGCTCCTATTTAACTATCTAGTCATGTAGGAAATCTAACAGAAGGAAACAATGCTGGTGCAAAGGATTATGGGCTTTTGTCTAACCTTTTGGCCTACTGCCCCTGTGTAGAGCAATGAGGATCTCTCTCCAGAGCAGAGTAGGAGACTGTAGCCAGACTGGCAATGTTCAACACATTAACAATATCCAAATTCATAAAGGCGTTCAGCTGTCACCTGTTTTCCATTGATCTACATTTGTATGTGGGAAGCTGACAGATGTATGAGGATGCGTTTAGTCTTCAAACGACACTGAACTGCCCTGAGGCGGCACAGTGGGTAGAGAGCAAAACTCAAAGTTAGTCTCTGTCTGGGCCACTCACCTGGCTGTCAGTGATCACTAAACAATGTCTCCACTAGAACATTCATTGAAGCGCTCACTTGAATGGCTGTATTGTATTGGTGTGTGTTTAGATGAATATTCACACGCAATCCAGTGATCCTCTGTGGCTAGGATAGTTAGCCACAGTGAAGCTGTTGACTACTCACCTTCCTGTAATTAGTGATTCTGAAAGGTAGTAAATGGGAATGGGTTGATTGACCTGAAATTTGTCTCCTCTCATTTTCAACCAACAGTGCCTTTGGCTCTTAACTTTGAACATGTGACAAACCACCACCCCGCCCCCCTTCCCATCTTTCAACATCTAGACACCCAGTTCACCTTAACTGTGATAAAAGTCTGATTAGTAATTACCAACAGGGCCTCATGTATTTGGTCTTAATTAAGAAGAATATATTGTAAGAGGAAGGCAGTGGAAGAGGATATCGTCCCTTCTTGATTGGCTTTAAAGGGGTAATCAGCTGTTGAAACAATAACAAAAGCATATCTCTGCAACTGTTTTGCTAAAAAGCTGAGAGATAAGGCTGAAGAAATGCCACCATTTACATGATATCAAAATGTACATGGTATACATTTTTTTGTCTATATGTTGTTTGTTTACATTTACATTGTTTACAAACACTTGAGTAAAAGCATTTGTATTTTGGGTTCTGATGGGGTACGACAGTTGAACTAAGCTTATGAGGAATTTATACGTTTCTTCAAGAATTAAGGGGTACATATTGTTAACTTATATGTCCAAAAATGGATGTAGCAAGTGCAGATTGTCCCTTTAAGTATTTAGGCATCAGGCTGTGACTGAGTCTGAGTGATGGTAAACTTAGTGACACTTTACGGTTACTTAACTTCAGCCTGAGGACCATTTTCTGACAGACACATCATTGAGAGTGGGCAAAAAAGCTCTCCCCAACTTAAAGGATACACCGGAAGGTCAAATAGCATTTTAAAGGATGCACTGGCCTTGGGCACCAATTATGGAAAAAAATCCCTAATTTAACCTTCCATCAGAATCTGAAGCTTTTCAACTCCCCAAATGTGGAAGTGATCAGACAACATCATATGTGAATCTGCTAACCCCAACTAGACCCTCTCAAATATGACTGGCTTCAAAGAGGATGTGAACTGAAAAAGAGGACTCCTCCAACAGGGAGAGAATCACAAACCCAGAAACACACTCCGGGTGTGAGGTTAACAACATGTGTTTTGCTCAGAATAATGAATTCATATCACCCACTCCAACAGAGGTTATAGGGGTGGAATCATTAAAAAAGTATCTAGAGAGTTGGAATACTACATATACATAGGTACAGTGAGCTTTGATACTTTCAAAGTACTTGAAAGACATTAAAAATCAAATATTGGGCTTGCTTGGTACTCCTTGTTGTATTCCACATCCTAGTACTGTAGGTGTCGGGACTGATGATTTGGAGATGTGAGATCGACTTTGAAGTAAAAAAAACTATCTTGCCTTTAGAGAACTTTACCATTATGTGAATGTCTTCTCTGTTTCATCAATACATCACTGTTTGGAGAACATCAGAGTTGCAACAGAAAAATGTAACCTTTATTTAACTAGGCAAGTAAGCTAAGAACAAATTCTTATTTACAATGACCGTCTACTCCGACCAAACCCTAACAACACTGGGTCAATTGTGCACCGCCCCATGGGACTCCCAATCACGGCCGGTTGTGATACAGCATGGAATCGAACCAGGGTCTGTAGTGACGCCTCCAGCACTGAGAGTGAATAAAAAGTTACCTACATAAACCACTGTGTCTCATGGTCATATTGGGACTTTTTGTGATGGATAATCTAATGGTTCAACCTTATTCTTTCCCTTTCAATGGCACTGTAGGCATAAAAGCAACACTTCAACAACAACAGATATTCATTTGTTGGTGAGGCGGTGAAATATGGTAATGCTGTTTCTGTTTATGCCGTATGGATGCGCTAACCTTTTCCGCCCACACAAAGGCTGTTTCTCCCAGCTAATGTGCTTAGTGAGTGTCGCTGTTTGTGTTTCTAACCTGCAGGTTCTCATCTCTATATTAAATGGTCTCCATTTCTAAAGAATAAGTGACATTCTTTTAAATGGCAGGATACAGCCTTTCATATTCAGAAATAGCCACAGATCTAATGACATGAATGTAGGAGTGTGCCAAATCCATTGAGAGAGAGAGAGAGAGAGAGAGAGAGAGAGAGTGAAAAGGAAAGAGAGAGAGAGAGATGGAGAAAGAGGAAACAGTCTTTTTTATTGAATCTTTGAATTTTTCTTTTCTTTTTTTATTTCACCTCTATTTAACCAGGTAGGCAGTTGAGAACAAGTTCTCATTTACAACTGAGACCTGGCCAAGATCAAGCAAAGCAGTGCGACAAAAACAACCACACAGTTACACATAAACAAATGTACAGTAAATAACACAAAATAAAATAAAAATAGAAAGATCTATGTACAGTGTGTGCAAATGTAGAAGAGTAGGGAGGTAGGCCAAAGAGAAATAGTCCAAAGAGCCGAAAATAATAAGAATTTAGCATTAATACTGGAGTGATATATGTGCAGATGATGATGTGCAAGTAGAGATACTGGGGTGCAAAAGAGCAAGAGGGTAAGTAATAATATGGGGATGAAGTAGTCGGGTGTGCTATTTACAGATTGGCTGTGTACAGGTATGGTGATCGGTAAGCTGCTATGACAGCTGATGCTTAAAGTTAGAGAGGGAGATATAAGATTCCAGCTTCGGACATTTTTGCAATTCGTTCCAGTCATTGGCAGCAGAGAACTGGAAGGAAAGGCAGCCAAAGGAAGCGTTGGCTTTTGGGATGACTAGTGCAATATACCTGCTGGAGCATGTGCTACGGGTGGTTGTTGCTATGGTGAACAGTGAGCTAAGATAAGGCAGGGCTTTACCTAGCAAAGACATAGATGACCTGGAGCCAGTGGGTTTGGCAACGAATATGTAGTGAGGGCCAGCCAATGAGAGAATAGAGGTCACAGTGGTGGGTAGTATATGGGGCTTTGGTGATAAAACGGTTGGCACTGTGATAGACTGCATCCAGTTTGCTGAGTAGCGTGTTGGAGGCTATTTTGTCAATGACATCGCCAAAGTCAAAGATCGGTAGGGTAGTCACTTTTACGAGGGCAGCATGAGCGAAGGGGGCTGTGTTGCAAAATAGGAAGCCGATTCTAGATTTCATTTTGGATTGGAGATGCTTAATGTGAGTCTGGAAGGAGAGTTTACAGTCTAACCAGACACCTAGGTATTTGTAGTTGTCCACATATTCTAAGTCAGAACTGTCCAGAGTAGTGATGCTAGTTGGGTGGGAGGTTGTGGGCAGCAATCAGTTGAAGAGCATGCACTTAGTATTACTAGCACTTAAAAGCAATTGTAGGTGTTGTATGGTGTTGAAGCTCGTTTGGAGGTTTGTTAGCACAGTATCCAAAGAAGGGCCAGATGTATACAGAATGGTGTTGTCTGTGTAGAGGTGGATCAGAGAATCACCAGCCGCAAGAGCGACATCATTGATATATACAGAGAAAAGAGTCGGCCCGAGAATTGAGCCCTGTGGCACCCCTAATGAGGCTGCCAGAGGTCCGGACAACAGGCCCTCCGATTTGACACTGAACTCTATCTGAGAAGTAGTTGGTGAACCAGGCAAGGCAGTCATTTGAGAAGCCAAGGCTATTGAGTCTGCCGATAAGAATGCGATGATTGATAGAGTCGAAAGCCTTGGCCAGGTCGATGAAGGACCTTGAGCGTGGCTGAGGCGCACCTATGACCAGCTCGGAAAGCAGATTGCATAGTGGAGAAGGTACGGTGAGATTTGAAATGGTCGGTGGTCTGTTTATTAACTTGGCTTTCAATTTTTTTTTTTATAAAGGCAGGACAGGATGGATATAGGCCTATAACAGTTTGGGTGTAAGGTGTCTCAGGGGTGGGAGGGTGGGGGGTGGGGGGGGGGGGGGTTGGGCAAGTTGCTGCAGGGGGTGCTGAGGTGTTGGCCGGGGTAGGGTTAAATTTCAGGATTTTTGGTGGCCTTCCTAAGCCAGGATTCAGATACGGCTAGGACATCCGGGTTGGCGGAGTGTGCTAAAGCAGCGAATAAAACAAACTTAGGGAGGAGGCTTCATGAAACTAATGCTTTTACGGTTACAGAAGTCAACAAATGAGAGCGCCTGGGGAATGGGAGTGATGCTTGGGGCTGCAGGGCCTGGCCTAACCTCTACATCACCAGAGGAACAGAGTAGGATAAGAGTACGGCTAAAGGCTAAAATAACTGGTCGTCTAGTGCGTTTGGAACAGAGAGTAAAGGGGGCAGGTTTCTGGTCACGGAAGGATAGATTCAAGGCATAATGTACAGACAAAGGTATGGTAGGATGTGAGTACAGTAGAGGTAAGCCTAGGCATTGAGTGACGATGAGAGAGGTTTTGTCTCTAGAAGCACCATTTAAGCCAGGTGTGGTCACTTCATGCGTGGGGGGGTGGAACAACAGGGCTAGCTAAGGTATATTGAGCAGGGCTGGAGGCTCTACAGTGAAATAAGACAAACATGACTAACCAAAACAGCAATAGACAAGGCATATTGACATTAGGGAGAGGCAGGTGTAGCTGAGTAATCATAGGGTCGAGTGAGTAGCTAGGCGAGCTGGAGGCACGAAGATTCAGACAGCTAACAGGTCGGGGAGAGCATCAGGCTAGCAGATGGGCCTCAGAGGGACGTCGCAACGGGGGAGCCTGTTGAAACCCCCTCGGGCGGTTACGTCGGCAGACCAGTCGTGATGGATCGGCGGGGCTCCGTGTCGACAAACATGACACGGCAGCAAAGGGTCCAGGCCTATTGGCAAAAGAGGTAATTGAAGACCAGGAATTGCTTGATAGATCTCTTCGGCTAGCCGGGAGATGGGCCTAGATTCGAGGCTAGCTCCAGGCTAACTGGTGCTTTCTTCGGGACAGAGACGTTAGGCAGGAGTAGCCACTCGGATAGCAGCTAGCTAACTGTGATGATCCGGAGTAAAGGTTCAAAGTTTGCGGTAGGAATCTGGAGATATGGTGGAGAAAAGCAGTCCGATATGCTCTGGGTTAAAATTGTGCTGTGCAGGCTGGCAGGAGTTGACAGCGCTGAAGCTGGCAGATGTTAACGGTGATGTCTAACTGACTACTAGCAAGTAGCTAGTTAGCTGGATGGCTTTTGAAGGGAGTTACAGTTCTAAAATATAAAAAATAGCAGATCCATACTGCATTGGGGTTTGCAGGAGAGTATGTTCAGTCCGTAGATGTAAAAATTAGATAAAAATATATACAAAGAAAGAAACGATATATACAAGGGACAGGACAAGACAATAAAAACATCCCACTGCTACGCCATCTTGGATCCATCTTGTATCCATTGAATGAGTTTGAGGTTTGAGGAGTGAAGCTGTCATTTATTATACATGGACTGTTTTATTTGATTTTGCGAGGTCACATTTCATTTTATGGTCAAATGTTGATATAGAATGAATGCTATTACTTTGTCAAATAGAAGTGGAGGAAGTGATTGTTTCAATGCCCCCAAAAAGCCAAGGGATATTTTATCATAGAAGAATGATACAGTGGACTCTAAACTGGTCACTAGAATCTACCTATTATACACACTGATTCTTATACACAAGCCCCAGTTCAACTCCCATTATCTCTTTCTCCCTCCATATCTCTCTATCTGTCTGCATCTCTCTCTCTCACTCCTCTCTGTCTCGCTCTGTCATGGTTGACCACCGTTGCATGTGAATGAGCTGAAGGTGGCATCAGCTTAAATCTTTCCTGGAGACGCCGCTGGTTCCTATTAGAGAGAACATAAATCAGGCTGGCGCTGCATGGAGTGGTACGGAGCCCCTGCGGGCATGGTGCCAGGCTCATGTGGCAATGGCACCCACACCCTGTGCTCATTACTGTCACCTTACAAGCTGTCCTAGAGGGTTCCTGTCTGGAGACAGCTAGGCTGGAATGATGCTCTTAGTCTATTCCCTGACATGACCAAAACTGTGCCTAGGAAACCACTGCAGACATTATGGTGTAATGTTGGATTGTCACAAGACTCTGTCCACCTTTCAATACCTGGGCATCAGCTTTGATGTTTATCCCCCTTGGATAATATACACTCAATAACACAAACCTGTAGAAACAACTGTGTGTGAATGAGACAACATTCCTGAGTAAAGAAGATTATTAGAATTGTAACAGTCTTCTCTGCCTGACAGAGGACAAACTGAGATTAAAAGTCAAAATGTCTGCATGCAGATATTAACATCAATGTTTTCTGCTATTGGCCACACCACCCTGTATCCCTCTGCTGGCTTTCATCTGAAGCTAAGCAAGGTTAGACCAAGCCAACAGTTGGAGGTTGCTGCTGAAAATGGTGTTGGAGGGTCAGTAGAGGTGACTCATCCATCTGGTCTGAAGGAAACCTTGAATCACACAGGGCAGGGATGAGGACCCTGTCCTGCAAAGAACTTTCAGGTCCTGTTCCCAGCCTTGACAAGACTTGTTGCACATACAATGTGCTATAGTTCTAGCAAAAACGAGGAGGGTGCATTTTCAGAAAGAAAAGTAATGTGGTGTTGAAAGGTCAGCAGACCATACCAAAGCAAAGAACCAGTCTCTTCATCACGTAACCTATAGAACTAACTTGAATCCTCCAAGTAAATTGCTAGGATAAATAACACTAATGCTGTCACTTCTACTGCGGCTGCTAATGTTGATCATTATTGATGAGAGTCAACGCTTTGAAGATGACATGTCTTTAATCAAGAATTTGAGCTGGGTCTTGCAACTTCTGGGCTATGTGCATGAACATGAGGGTGATCAAGCCCAAAAGTTGACAGCACACTTAGTTACTTAGAGACTGGTTCTTTGCTTTGGTATGGTCTGCTGACCTTTCAACACCACATTACTTTTCTTTCTGAAAATGCACCCTCCTCGTTTTTACTAGGACTATAGCATATCGTATGTGCAACAAGTCTTGTCAAGGCTGGGAACAGGACCTGAAAGTTTTGCAGGACAGGGTCAGAAAGAAAAGTAATGTGGTGTTGAATGGTCAGCAGACCATAGCAAAGCAATGAACCAGTCTCTTCATCACATAACCTATAGAACTAACTTGAATCCTCCAAGTAAATTGCTAGGATAAGTAATACTAATGCTGTCACTTCTACTGCGGCTGCTAATGCTGATCATTATTGATGAGAGTCAACACTTTGAAGATGACATGTCTTTAATCAAGAATTTGAGCTGGTCTTGCAACTTCTGGGCTATGTGCATGAACATGAGGGTGATCAAGCCCAAAAGTTGACAGCACACTTACTCTGACACCCCCCCATCCACCCCAGAGACTTCCTGGTGAAATAAAGGTTAAATTGCTCAAGTAAATAAATAAAAGCCAGTGGTGCTTGGTTTTAACAGGCGGCTGCTGCCATTGGCTGTAAACTATGGAAGCTTTAACTCCCTCTAAACCCCTCTCTGGTGCCCCTCTTCTCAAAACTGGTTTTGATTTATAGAAGCAGGGAATTTCTCTCCACAACCCCCTCCTATAACCCTACCACACACTTTTCCTGCCTTACTCTCCCACAGTCAAGTCCCATTAGCAGTGGGGCTAGCGTGTCTGTACAGCCCCAGGCCCACCAGTAAATTATTTCTAAATGAAGACCAAATGTTGGTTTAGGGGGGAGGAGGGGGACGGCACAGAAAGAGTGGGACTTGGTAGTTCATTTGGGGAAATAAGCTGGGTGTGAGGGTTAGGGGAGGTGGGGAGACCCAGGGGGTGATTCTATAGATTTGGGAATATCGTGGGAGTGCGGGGTGAGGAATTATAGCTCCTAAGTGTTGACACACTGAGAGGCGGGTCATGGGGAGAGAAGAATGTGTCTCTTGTTCAACATACGTACGTGCTAATTATACGAGAAGCTGTGTGTGTTGCTATGAATGTCTTTCAATAGTGTACTGTACACTACATTCATGTATTCTACACATCTTTTCAAAACACATGATACTTTATCTAAATGTATGTTTCCCCTGTAAAACTTTAGCTGGAGGTAGTTCCCTGAACACATTTACAGTAAGATGGGAAACTTCACTGCATGCAGTTTGCAATGAAGTGTAGAAATTCAATGTGGTCCCACTTTTATTGAATCGAATGTCGCCTGCTATAGTAAAGGAAAAAGGAAGGATCTTGAAACATTTACCGCACCACAATAATATACTGTATGAATATTGCCATCATAATTCATCCTAATTTGATATTACATAAAGAACTTCTGTGAAGACATTTTTACTAGAAAAACTGTGCAGAAAAACAACTATTATATATAATAATACATTCATATCCAGACATTCCACAAAAAGGAACAAGTACATGTTAAAAAGTATAATGCCTCAGACAGTTGTAACGTCTGCTTCCAACTCACACTCTCAAACACGTAGATCCCCTGAACGCAGCTCACTTTCCAGCCCACTTTCCAGCTCACACTCTCAAACACCTAGATCCCCTGAACGCAGCTCACTCTCCAGATCCAAGGCACCTGAATTCTGATCACCTGTTCACACTGTCATTGTCACACACTATTTAGTTCCGTTCTTTGCACCCCATCATTGTGAGCTATTGTTTGTTTTGTGACACACTTCTATTCGGAGCGCTGTCGTCACCGTAATTTAATCCTCCTGTGTATGATTGTTTTGGCCTGCCTCACTAACGATGCCTTTTGCCTATCAGATTTCCTGTTCTCAACCTATTGCCTGATCTACCAGACGATGTTACTAGCCTTTTCCCTGCCTGTACTGTTGCCCTTTTGGACCTTCTGTGTATGACCTTCTGCCTGCCCTGGACCCAGCTACCTGCCTCCTCCTGTGGTCCTTTACAATAAACATCTGCTGCGCCCTGCGCTTGAAACCAGCTCTCTGTCTACCATCATGTTCATTACAACAGTCAGTAATGACAAAGAGTTTAAATTGGAATAGATGAACAGTAATGCTCGCTTTGTCAGTCACACCACAACTCACTGCCAATATCTTCATGCCAGAGGGGATGTATCTCTACGAAGGGCTCCATCTCTGCATGAAATGTAAACTGTGGTGACTTTTCTACTCAGTTTGGGACTGGGGATGTGACTGTTACAGGGGACTGAGCCAGACACCAGCCTACAGGTTTATCAACCCCAACTATCCAGCTCAGTATTTTATTGGATGTTATTCAGCAATACAATACTGCTTCAGAGGAATCACTTAGCTTATTTGAGTTATCTTGCACATTATGGCAATGATAGCTCTAATAACTGACTTTCCATAGACTTGAATACAAACGAATCAATGGACCATTATATACCAGGCAAGTTCATCAAGTTCTTTGAAAAGCAACCAAGCTGACAGGTTCCCAATTTGAGTAGCTCTGCTATTGGTCTAATGTTCTAAGGAGATGTACAAGAAACCACAAGTATTCATAAGTATATGGGAGCGATAAAGAGTCTTCTCAGAGCTTCTGGGGAGAGAGAGCAATGTATAGGGGTGACTAGCTGAGCTGAGGGAGAGGCTGCCTCAGAAAGAGAAAGAGTGCATGAATCAGAGTGCACCCTGGGATAGATAGGGAGACAATAGATGGTTGTGGGTGGCGACCATGCCAGGCTGTCAATTGGTCCACTGGTATATAATCAGATTTTGCTGCTAAAAAAAAAATCACACCAGGAAGGAAGTGACACCTACCTGTCATGACAAATTTTCAAACCATGGTTGTCGCCGAACCCGAGGCGGTCCAATTTAATGGCGAGTGGCTGGCGGCGTGATTCAGAGGGAACTCAATGAGGTTGTCCTGACCTTGCAGAGGCTGTGTGTGGTTTTGTATTTGCGTCACTGAGGGAACATGACAGGATTAGTGTCCTAGCGAAACGCAGGAGTCTGTGGCAGAACGTAAACAGTCTAACCCTCTGTTGGCTACTTAGCCTGCATGACAGCAGCAGCAGCATAGGGAGGGAGAGTCTCATGTGGTAACACATCGAGCCATGAGCTGAATGCACTGCAATTGAAGATTAACTTTCTCATTCAAAAGGAATCAAAGCTTGAGCAAAATATCCAAACTTGTGAATTATGAATGAAACAACGGCCGTTGCATGGGTTCAGGCGATGAAACATCTTTCAAATAAAACTAAAACTCAAGAATAGGGTCAGCTCACATTACAACAAAGCATGACTGTATTCTCAGGTGTCCACGTTACTACACCTCCAAGGTCACGTGACAGGCATCATCATTCTCAACTTCTGTACTCTAACACTAAGTTAGACTTTAGTTGAGAATCCTGTTACATGTAACTGAACAGCCAAACATTACAGTGACAGAGGTTCATCTGGTCAGTCGTTCATTCTGTATTGTGGAAACCATCAAGAGACTATTTCACACACATCTCATTACAGCTAACCATTTATGTCACAATTATCTACAGTGTTTCCCTTTCATGACCTGCTGGAAGCTTTCAATATTCCTACCTGTTCTTTATAATTTCCTGGAGACTCATAATTTCCAAGCTTTTATAAAGCTAGGTGTTTTTGCCTTTAAAACATTGTGACCGATTTACAGTCATTATTAAATCCTGCTTCCGAAATTGCTGCACTGAGAGATTCCATTTCATTCCTGGAAAAAGGTGGATATTTTTCATATTGCTCTGAAAAGAGAAATTCATGTGGACATTGGTCTGTCTAGGTTGTCCTTCTCCAAGGTTGTCCTTCTCCAAGGTTGTCCTTCCTCTACTCTTCGTTCTCTTTCTCCTTTCTATGCTCCCTCTCTTCACAACACACACAAGAGGAAGTGGCAAGTGTCTATCTGTCAGAAATCTTTCCTAAATAAGGGTCCTTGACTCTTTCAATCGTGTCCTTCAGCCTTTGAAATGGCTTTGATTATACTCACTATAATGCTCAAGAGATGATATGATTGCAGGGCAGGTAGGAACCATCCTCATCACTCTTGATAATCTAAAGGAGATGTGAGGAAGTGAACATGTCAATGGTGTAAATGTACGGTGTCAAGGTTGTGGGCGGATAGTATATTTGTGTGAGTGTGTGCGAGTGTGTGAATAATTGTGTGCTAGTGCGCACGAATGTGTGAGTGAGACAACTTTAACATAATTGTAGAAAGCCAAAACACCACCCTCCCTATCCTACCACATCCCCTTCAATGACAGAGGTCATTACTAACATAGAGAGGGTGACAGGAACAAAGAGCCGGATAAAGAGAGAGAGAGAGATTAAGGGGATGAGGAAGCAAGAGAGACAGCAGGAGAAAGAGGGAAGGAAGGGAGGAAGAACAGAGGCTGACAGGAGAAGAAAGGAAAGATTGAAGATGAGGATGACAGCGGGGGAAGGACAGAAAATGGAGGCAGACTTCAGGAGTGATGATGACTTAGAAATAAAGAGAGGAAGGAAGAAACCAGGAAGAGAAACACGGGCATTAGTAACAAAATGGGGGTGACCTTTTGTCTACGCCCAACCATTAACCTCATCCGGTCTGAGGACCCCAGCAAAATTCAGCGTTTCTTTCACTATTTTAATTTATTTGCATGTCCAGCACTTATATTTAGCATCACAATTAAGTGTTTTACAATGGTCTTTTCAGCCCAACCAGAGCTACAAGTAAAACACAAAACAATGTGACAATATGACATAAACAATTTTATTAATGAGTTTTATTGACAAATAAAACATTTATAAAAATAAGGACCGACGTTAACGAGCATTACTGTTCATCTCTTCCAATTTAAACTCTTTGTCATTACTGACTGTCTTAGGCGTTATACTTTTTAAAATGTAATTGTTCCATTTTGTGGAATGCCTGGATAGTAATCTATTGTTATATATAATAGTTGTTTATCCGCACAGTTTTTCCAGTGAGTTTGGAGTTTGTGACCGCAACTATGTGAGCTTATTACAGTGTTATAAACATTATGTCCTGGGATTTCCTATGATGTTCCAAGAACTCCTCACCTTCTAACTACTCGTGTGGCTTGTGAGCGTCATAGAGCCAAACACATTACATGTACACTACCGTTCAAAAGTTTGGGGTCACTTAGAAATGTCCTTGTATTACATGAAAGCATACATGAACTGAGTTGCAAAAGGAATAGGAAATATAGTCAAGACAAGGCTATAAATAATGATTTTTAATTGAAATAATAATTGTATTGCATTCGTCAGAGAATCCTCCATTTGCAACAATTACAGCTTTGCAGACCCTTGGCATTCTAGTTGTCAATTTGTTGAGGTAATCTGAAGAGATTTCCCCACATGCTTCCTGAAGCACTTCTCACAAGTTGGATTGGCTTGATGAGCACTTCTTACGTACCATACGGTCAAGCTGCTCCCACAACAGCTCAATAGGGTTGAGATCCGGTGACTGTGCTGGCCACTCCATTATAGACAGAATACCAACT
Source organism: Oncorhynchus mykiss (assembly GCF_057628025.1). Lineage (NCBI taxonomy): Eukaryota > Metazoa > Chordata > Actinopteri > Salmoniformes > Salmonidae > Oncorhynchus > Oncorhynchus mykiss. Next base: position 31,471,459 of record NC_143023.1, read on the forward strand.
GACTGCTTCTTCCCTAAATATTTATTGCGTAGTTTGGAGCTGTGCTTAGGGTCGTTGTCATGTTGTAGGAGGAAATTGGCTCCAATTAAGCGTCGTCCACAGGGTATGGCATGGCGTTGCAAAATGGAGTGATAGCCTTCCTTCTTCAAGATCCCTTTTATCCTGTACAGATCTCCACTTTACCAACACCAAAGTATCCCCAGACCACCACATTGCCTCCACCATGCTTGACAGCATCCAGCATCTTTTCTCATTTTTTCTGCGTCTCACGAATGTTCTTTTTTTGTGATCCGAACACCTGAAAATTAGATTCATCTGTCCATAACACATTTTTTCCTATCTTCCTCTGTCCATTGTCTGTGTTATTTTGCCCATCTTAATCTGTTATTTTTATTGGCCAGTCTGAGATATGTATTTTTCTTTGCAACTCTGCCTAGAAGGCCAGCATCCCGGAGTCTCCTCGTCACTGTTGACGTTGAGACTGGTGTTTTGTGGGTACTATTTAATGAATCTTCCAATTGAGGACTTGTGAGGTGTCTGTTTCTCAAACTAGACATTCTAATGTACTTGTCCTCTTGCTCAGTTGTGCACCGGGGCCTCCCACCCCTCTTTCTGTTCTGATTAGAGCCAGTTTGCGCTGTTCTGTGAAGGGAGTAGTACACAGCGTTGTACGAGATCCTCCGTTTCTTGGCAATTTCTGGCATAGAATAGCCTTCATTTCTCAAGACAAGAATAGACTGACGAGTTTCAGAATAAAGTTATTTGTTTCTGGCAATTTCAGCCTGTAATCGAACCCACAAATAGACCAGTTTTATTGCTTCTTTAATCAGGACAACAGCTTATTTATCCGATCTGTGTGGGGCGAGAAAAACGTGCGATGGGGAGAAATAGAGAACAGATGCTTCATATCACTACCTGAAAATACATTTCCTTCAGAGAGTTTTCACACCCCTTGACTCTTTCCACATTTTGTTGAGATTTTGTGACATAACGTGTAAGTGGAATATATATATATATATATATATATATATATATATATATATATATATATTTTTTTTTTATCGGATAAATAAGCTGTTGTCCTGGTTAAAGAAGCAATAAAACTGGTCTATACAGGCAAAATCCTAGAGGAAAAACTGGTTAGTTAGTTTTCCAACAGACACTGGGAGACAAATTCACCTTTCAGCAGGACAATAACCTAAAACACAAGGCCAAATCTACACTGGAGTTGCTTATCAAGACGACATTGAATGTTCCTGAATGGACTAGTTACAGTTTTCACTTAAATCGTCTTGAAAATCTTTGGCAAGACTTGAAAATGGCTGCCTAGAAATGATCAACAGCCAACTTGACAGAGGTTGAAAAATTTGAAAAAGAACAAGGTGCAAATATTGTACAATCCCAGTGTGCAAAGCTCTTAGAGACTTACCCAGAAAGACTCACAGCTGTAATCACTGCCATCTGGGATCTGTTGATCTGTTGATGTGCCCTTGGGCAGGATGCTTGACCCTGGTTGCTCCTGTGGGTCGCTTGGATGGGAGTGTCTGCTAGATGACTCAATGTAACGTAAATGTTGAGCTTCACTGCAGGGAGATTGTTTTAAAATTAAATTTAAAAAAAATAATATTTTTTTTAAAATAACATCTTTGTTACATTGAACAAATAAAGAGTGACACTCATCTCCCCACCTAAAATGATGTCTAGGAACATTTCCCTCACATTGCTACTCAACCATGTAAAAACCCACTCACTCCAAGCTCCCCATACTTGGACAGGGAGTGGGAGGACGTATGTAATTGGCTATTAGATAGATTCCCGCTAGGTCGGCTCATTACAAGGGGAAATGGATGAACCTAAATGCGATACTTTCTCGCCCATTTCCCAACCTTAAAGAGCTGCTACAAATGCTGCAATTCCAACAACTGGCAATCACAAATGCCTGTCAACATCTAATGGCTAGAGTGCTGTGTGTGTGTGGGTGGGTGACTTATTTTTTTAAACCTACCTAGTGGGGGAAATGTTGTTGTTGCCGGTGTGTTTTTAGAAACCATATCCATAATATGCTAATACTGTAGGTTGTGTCAAATGCATAGTGACCAGGGTACTAATTACAGCAATTTCACCAACACAATAATGATACTATGATGCAACTCAAAGAATATCATTTGAACAGTAAACAGGGTCTAAAATTATACTAATTACAGCCTGTGGTGGCTTGACAAGTAGCAGGGTTATTTCCTTTACTACAGTCGCGGCCAAAAGTTTTGAGAATGACACAAATATTAATTTTTACAAAGTCTGCTGCCTCAGTGTCGTTATTTTTTTTTGTCAGAGGTTACTATGGAATACTGAAGTATAATTACAAGCATTTCATAAGTGCCAAAACCTTTTATTGACAATTACATGAAGTTGATGTAAAGAGTCAATATATGCCGTGTTGACCCTTCTTTTTCAAGACCTCTGCAATCCGCCCTGGCATGCTGTCAATTAACTTCTGGGCCACATCCTGACTGATGGCAGCCCGCTCTTGCATAATCAATGTTTGGAGTTTGTCAGAATTTGTGGGGTTTTGTTTGTCCACCCGCCTCTTGAGGATTGACCACAAGTTCTCAATGGGATTAAGGTCTGGGGAGTTTCCTGGCCATGGACCCAAAATATCGAAGCTTTGTTCCCCGAGCCACTTAGTTATCACTTTTGCCTTACGGCAAGGTGCTCCATCATGCTGGAAAAGGCATTGTTTGTCACCAAACTGTTCCTGGATGGTTGGGAGAAGATGCTCTCGGGATGTGTTGGTACCACTCTATATTCATGGCTGTGTTCTTAGGCAAAATTGTGAGTGAGTCCACTTCCTTGGCTGAGAAGCAACCCCACACATGAATGGTCTCAGGATGCTTTACTGTTGGCCTGACACAGGACTGATGGTAGCGCTCGCCTTGTCTTCTCCGGACAAGCTTATTTCAGGATGCCCCAAACAATCGGAAAGGGAATTCATCAGAGAAAATGACTTTACCCCAATCCTCAGCAGTCCAATCCCTGTACCTTTTGCAGAATATCAGTCTGTCCCTGATGTTTTTTGCTGCCCTTCTTGACACCAGGCCATCCTCCAAAAGTCTTCGCCTGACTGTGCGTGCAGATGCACTCACACCTGCCTGCTGCCATTCCTGAGCAAGCTCTGTACTGGTGGTGCCCCGATCCTGCAGCTGAATCAACTTTAGGAGACGGTCCTGGCGCTTGCTGGACTTTCTTGGGCGCCCTGAAGCCTTCTTCACAACAATTGAACCGCTCTCCTTGAAGTTCTTAATGATCTGATAAATGGTTGATTTAGGTGCAATCTTACTGGCAGCAATATCCTTGCCTGTGAAGCCCTTTTTGTGCAAAGCTGATGACAGCACGTGTTTCCTTGCAGGTAACCATGATTGACAGAGGAAGAACAATGATTCGAAGCAACACCCTCCTTTTGAAGCTTCCAGTCTGTTATTCAAACTCAATCAGCATGACAGAGTGATCTACAGCCTTGTCCTCGTCAACACTCATACCTGTGTTAACAAGAGAATCACTGACATGATGTCAGCTGGTCCTTTTGTGGCAGAGCTGAAATGCAGTGGAAATGTTTTTTGGGGGGATTCAGTTCATTTGCATGGCAAAGAGGGACTTTACCATGAATTACAATTCATCTGATCCCTCTTCATAACATTCTGGAGTATATGAAAATTGCCATCATACAAACTGAGGCAGCAGACTTTGTGAAAATGTATATTTGTGTCATTCTCAAAACTTTTGGCAACGACTGTATGCAGTATTTGTGCTTCTGGCTGTGGTCGACTTGAATTGAAATTACTGGCACCAGGTTGTTGCTGGAGGTAGTTGAGACCAGTGTCCAGTACCAGTAAATTAGTCATGCTCCAAAGATGGGGTGAGCATGCAATACATCAAGCACTTCTCAACACCACTTTAAAAACAAAAATATACCAATCAATCTGTGCTAGGGAACATACTATATGACACGTTTTCAGCACCGCAATTGCACTCCACAAAACATCTAATTTACAATAGCAGTCACTTTCTCACACCGTTGGCCAGCTCAGGCCCTAATACAACGTATTATTGTGGACAATGATAGAAAACATTGAATGTGAATCGTTTCAATGGCATGTCCTTCAATGTCCTTCAACTGTCCTAATTCAATTATTTGTCCTGGCTAATACAATTGTTCAGCTATTTCGTTTTATTAGTGTCAATGAAAGCATAATCCTTCTTCATCCTCAGCCTGGACAATTTATTTGCTTAATTGTTTTATACATTTATTTGGAATTTACCAGAAAGGTAATCTTACCAGTGTGAAGGATAGAACACAGCAGTGTTTGTGAAGTTCTGTTTGCATGGGACAAGGGGGAGTGTTTGTCCATGTGTTTGAGTGTGTGCGCGCGTGCATTTATAAATATGTATGCTTGCGGCAAGTCGCTGGGAAATTAGGGGACAAGCCTGTCTGTGTTTCACCTGACTATTTAATTTCCTAATCTCAGTTTATCGATTGTTTGGCTGCTCAATCAATATTTGTTATCCGTGGCATGTTTTTCTCCCAGTAAGCATTTCAAGCCATGATTTCACTGGGGTCACATCTACAAAGCAAAGGATTTCTTGCCGAAACTCTTAGAGACATTGGAGAGCAAATTTGTACAAATCTGCATTGCTTGCTCATTGGGGGTTGTAGGCTGGTTTTCTGTATAAGCACTTTGTGACATCTGCTGATGTAAAAAGGGCTTTACAAATACATTTGATTGATTGATTGATTGATATAGGGAATCGCCACTCTGGAACATGGGCAATATCTCCTTCTCATGGTTGGGTCCTCAAATATCTCCATATATTTGGTCATAAATAATGTGATCACAGGTTAGTGTAAGCAGTAATATCTGTGCTCAACATCCTCCTAATGTACAGATATTTTTGAGCTGCTTTTATGTTGGCAGAGAATCAAGGCCAGGCGAGCTATTTAGATATCCCACAGAGAACAAAATAACATATTTTTAGCTCCTGTTCCCCGTAGTGGCTCCATAATTTCACTCCTGTCTATTTTCTTACTGACATAACAGAGAGAAGAATTACTACACAACACAATGTCTATAGGGCATTACCAAATGATCTGGCTGCATTTGTTATAAATGTGCACATCATTTCAAACTGCTGAGTTGTTTTGAGCTCTAAATGATCGAGATAATTGACTCATTATCAGCAGAAGCAAGAACAATAATCTAGATATACGTGCATTTATACACACATGCCTAATATACGCACACTCACATGCACACTCTACCTAAACTTCCATTTAAAACCCCAGAAGGTAACCCAGGTTGTACTATTCCTAAGGGACGGTGCTACTAAATACAGTACAGGTCATTAACATTCCGCCCCCTCCCTATTCCAATATCAGAGGCACCGTCTTGGTTTTCTACAAAACACATTCCCCGCTAATCTGTCTCCTGAGCAAACCTTTAGAACTGTCAACAACAACAACCACATCTTTAATGATGACTAATTGCATCCAAAACTCATATCAGTTTTGCCCCCAAATGAATAGACAAAGAAACCTTCAGAACAACAAAATGATGATACGTAGCTAATCATTTAGTAATTAGGGAAGATGGATTAATTATAGTACCTGCTGAGAGGGTGAGAATACTAATGTTTCAGAAGAAATCCCAATGCTGTGTCAATCTAGCCTTAACAGGTGTTCCAAACTTTGTACACAGTTATCTCTGCTTCTTGGGTTATAGGCCATTGGGTAGATTGAAAGGAAATGCTTAAAGGCTTACAGACCAAACAGAGAAAAGTGGTGTGGATAAAATAGTGAATTTCAACAGTACTCCTATGTACTGAACCACTTAAGTAGTTGTTGGTGGCATCTGTACTTCACTTTACTATTTATGTTTTTGACAACTTTTACATTTACTTCATTACATTCCTAAAGAAAATGCTGTACTTTCTACTCCATACATTTTCCCTGACACCCAAAAGTACTCGTTACATACAGAATGCTTAGCAGGACAGAAAATAGTCCAATTCACACACTTATCAAGAGAACATCTCTGATCATCCCTACTGCCTCTGATCTGGCAGACTCACTAAACACAAATGCTTTGTTTTTAAATGATGTCTGAGTGTTGGAGTGTGACCCTGTCTATCCGTAAATTTTAAAAAAAAACAGGAAAATTGTGCCGTCTGGTTTGCTTAATATAAGGACTTTTAAATTATTCCTACTTTTACTTTTGATACGTAAGTATATTTTAGCAACTACATTTACTTTTGATACTTAAGTATATTAAATCCAAATACTTTTAGACTTTTACTCAAGTAGACTTTTACTGGGTGACTTTCCCTTTTACTTGAGTCATTTTCTATTAAGGTATCTTTACTTTTACTCAAGTATGACAATTGAGAACATTTTCCGCCACGTCTCCTATATGGAATTCTGGAAGGAAACTGTATCAGAAACAACAGACATTAAATCATTTAATTACAAATCACTTAAATTGTAATGCCCGGGGTGTAGTGGAGGAAGAAGTCAGGCGCAGGAAACAGAGAGTTCAGGGTAACGATACTTTTAATTCACCACACCGGTGAAAACGACACCAACCCAAACAAATGCCCCAAAACACGGGGAACTAAACAGTTCAGCAAAACACACATACACGGACAACCGTGACTTACAGTCGTGCACAATCGTACACTGAAAATAATCCCGCACATCCAGCAGGCAGGCCGGCTGGATAAAAAAGCCCAACCAATTAACCTAACTAAACACAGGTGTAACTAATAAACAGACAAGGGGGGAAAAAGGATCAGTGGCAGCTAGTAGGCCGGTGACGACGACCGCCGAGCGCCACCCGAACAGGAAGGGGAGCCACCTTCGGTAGGAGTCGTGACACAAATATAATTTAAAGACTGTGAAGACCCTTTCACTGAAATGCTGTATCAAAAAAAGAGACTAACTACACAACAAATTGTAAAATGAATACAGAGATGATATTGATTTGTTGGCTGCACATGGCCCTCTCACCACCTTCACAATCACATCAACCTCTTCAGTATAGCCCCACAACACATTGTATTACTCTACCACTATCTGACAGGAGGCCTTAGAAAAGGGTTGGGAGACAAAGTCAGTGACTTTTCCATTTGAAAAGCCTGACATCTGACCCAGCAGAGCTAGCCCCTTATCAAAGAAAAGACGATATGAGGAATTCTTGAAACTGACAAAGGACCTGAAGAGTAAGGAGTACACTGTAGCTGTGCGCGTGGGAATGCAGACAATATCCGCTTTGACGATGGGGAAACCTAGAACAGTTGTTAAAAAGGTATGTCAAGTCATAATCCTCTGCTTACTGTGAGGAAAAATGTACAGCCTTTCTAAGGACTGTAATTTAAGGCTAACGTAGCCTTACAGTATAATAATTGTCCTATTCATGAAATTGTCGGCTATGCAGTCCATTATTAACTGTGAAATATGCCATGGAACCTCGAAACCTTTTAAGATTATGAATAAACTTTTGACTTTTCCATGGAAGCTCCATCCCTACATTGAGAAGGAAGGATTAGAGCAGAGTAACTTTGCAATACAGTGAAAATAGTATGTACCTAAATCATAGTGCTAGGCTACCACAATTCCCAATGGTTTCCTGGACACAGGAGCACATTCAATGGAGAATCTCTATTAAACATGCATTTTAGTGCAGGACAAGGCTTAATCTGTGTCCGGGAAACCTTAGAAGCAAATATGATTCTATTGTGTTCATGTTAGTCAAGCAGTCTCTGCATTTGACTGTGAATAAGTCACATTATTAAATTGCAATTGCATGGACTTCAAGCGTCTGAAATACAACTACAGTCAACTGTGCTTTTCCATATTATAAACATTAAAGCGAGAAAAAAAAACATGTCAGTAAGTCAGTCAATCCATCACTTACTCACTGACATAGCACAATAACTCTCCACTAACTACTGAGCTCATTTCTCCCCTGAGTCGTATGGTTGGCAGGGCATGGCGTGTCAGACAGTGTGGCTGGGCTGGGTGATGCCAGTGACAGGGGCATGCCCCAGACTGTCACCAGCCTGCGTGGCACTTCCAAGGGACAGAGCACGAGCTAGAGGAAGAGTGTGTAAGTAAAACGCCCTTCAAAGTCTGTCTGATGATACAGACATACAACACCTCACTAAACTTTGTCTCAGAGCCTCCCTGATGACATGCAGCACCAGCTTTACATACAGTATGGGAGAGTAAGCACAGAGAAACTGTATCAGACTATTGTGATCTGGAGAATTTAGTTAATGTTATGATAGATTTTATTGCACGCTTTCACATCTTTATTAGTTTGCATGTTACATTGATAAAATGTCAGCCACAGTGTAAACACAAGCAGCCTGGTATCATAGACTAGACGTACCATAGTGAATATAAATCCGGTACACTCAAATTAGTATGACATATACCCACATCAAAAGTAACATAAGACAAAAGGTTACTCAAGGTAAAAACGAAAGGAAGGTTGGGTGGTTGGGTGGGTGGGTGGTTGGGTGGTTGGGTGGGTGGGTGGTTGGGTGGTTGGTTGGTTGGGGTGGATGGGTAGATGTATAACATGAACGTCTAGCAACCAAAGGTTGTTTGTTCGAGTTTATTACGGACAACTTTAGCAATTTAGCAAATTTGCAACTACTTACTACATTTGAGCTATTTTGCAGCTACTTAGCATTTCAGCTAACCCTTCCCCTAATGCTAACCCTAACATTTTAGCCTAACTCCTAACCCTAACTTTAATCCTAACCTTAACCCCTAATCCCACCTAGCTAATGTTAGCCACAACAAATTGGAATTCGTAACATATTATACCTATTCTAAATTTGTAACATACTGTACAAATTTTAATTCGTAACATATCATATGAAATGGATGATGGACGTCCACAAATTAACACACACCATACCAAACGGAACATATCATACTAATTTGAGTTTACTATGTTACGTCCACCCCTAGTCCAGGTTGACACAGGATATGCTTCAGGTAATTCAGTGGTGTTCCACTCTAATATCTCTGAACATTTAGCTGTATAAAATCAATATGCTCTTGAACCACAACTTACCGCTTACTGCAAAGTAATGTTTGTAAACGGGGCTGTTGTTACCATGAGCGAATGAGTTAGGATTCATAAGTAGCGATTAGAGGTATTTAAACAAAATGCTGTAATCTAAAAGACTCTTCGGGTTCTTCTGCCCTTTGGCTTTGAAACACTTGGGGTCCCAATTAATCGTTGGATGCCTTGAAATGGGTGTAGCTATGATGTTATGAGAAGAGTGGATTCTGAGAGAGCAGACATATCAGGGAAATAGCTGGCCCGAGGCTAGATAACACAATTGCAGCACTCTCATTCTCTCCACAGCTGATAAAGGCTTGGGCAGTCTGTGTCTACATAAAGGAGTGTAGCTGCCTTGTCAGAATGGGAGAGATGCTCTGGCTTGCAGGCAGGAAGCTGTTCATTAAAAACCATGCAGAATGTGACACAAAGCAGGAAGCTAAATGTGCCCCAGTGGATGGGTGTTGACAAATGAACAGCTGTTGGCTTCATCGAACAATACCAATCGATTAGATGGCAGGATATGTATCCCTGTGCCTGGCAACGCTAGGTGTGTATTTTCTCCTGTCTGGTTGAAATTGGATTAGCATTTTTGGAAAACAAGAGTTTCCTCTGTGTGTGTGTGTGTGTGTGTGTGTGTGTGTGTGTGTGTGTGTGTGTGTGTGTGTGTGTGTGTGTGTGTGTGTGTGTGTGTGTGTGTGTGTGTGAGAGAGAGAGAGAGAGAGACACAGAGAGGTGTGTATAAAGCGTTAGATTAGATGTTGCCCCAGTAACAGCAGAAGTTTTTAGCCCTGGCCCGTGCACATCGTTGTCCCAATGTAACATTATGGGATGTTATTGCTCCTTTGCTCAGCTGTTTCTCTGTTTTACTCAACTGTAAAAGCACTTTAAAATCGTTCCATTTAAGCTGAACTAAACCCACAGACTATAACAGGAACTTGTATTATCTGTATGATAATTCTGGACTCCCGAAGCGACACACTATGTCACTTGAAATCACTGTAGCATCTCCGGAATACCAACCAGAGGATTAGGATGGGAGAGACGATGACTTTTAATAAATCCATTCATATTTTCCACCCAAAAAGAACAAGTGATGCAAAAAAAGTTGTCTCCACCCTCTCTCGTCAAGCAATCCACAAGCCCCACAAGACGCGATTACGCCTGAGATAAGAGGATTTGGGCTATTATTCACAAGGAGATTGTGTCTTTTTTGGACTGCAAAAATGAAAATGGGTCTGCTGATCAGAATCCCCTATTTGTGTCTCAGTGGTTGCTAATCCATGATGATACTGAAGATTGCACACTCAGGTGATCTTGAATATATTTCAGAGAACTACGTCAAATGAACATGGGACCATGCCTTAACATGGGAGAAATGTTAAAATGCCTATTGCTCTGTGATCCTGTCTAAATGAATCCCAGTAGGGTTGGCCAGTTCTAAGACAGATGCACTATTTGTTGTCACCACACTAATAAACGGTCTCTGAAACATTCAGCCAAACACTGCCACGTTCACAATCCATCAGTGCTATTTAAAGGGTAAATAAATTACCATGTCTAATGCCTAAGACATCCTCAAGGCCTCAGAGATATAAGCATATTCTAATAAGCACCCAGATAGTCAGGGTAGAAATTATAACCATCTGGACATTTCCATGTCTGTCTCGTCAATCTCCATTAATTGTCCTTATGACTGGCCCTGTTTTCTGAATCTGTTCCAGCGGTATGAGACAGCCAAAGGACAGACATTCTTAGAGAGCTCTCTTAGGGTTCAGGGTGCAGACAGAGAAGCAGTCACACTATGGGCCATTTTCTCACTGTAGACACTTAACCCAAGTCTAAGGGTGAAAAGTTGATTGTGTCTATGAAAAGAGGGGAGGGAATGAGGGACGGAGGGGGGAGGGAAGGAGTAAGGGAAAATGAAGGCGTAAATGAGAGCAATAAACAAGCCGAAAATAAGAGCAATAAGGAGAGAGGATTGGCACACATATTCTTGTAAAATAATTGAACAACTGTGATCTGGATACATATCACATTAAGAAGAACATGTGGAAAATGTCATTTCCTCCTCTCGCTGAATGTGCGTATTTTGGAAAATAACATTGTCTAAAGACCTGCAAACACTTAACTTTAAACATACTAGGGTCATTCCACCAATTCGGTGCCTTCTGAGATGTGTAATTTGGTGAGAAAAATCCCCATCTGATTTCACTACATTCTGTCATAAAGAGCACATGTTCAACTGAATTTTGACAGTTTAGCAAAACATTTTTTATTGAATTCTCCATGAGGTCTATTTTACTTAATTGACTATAACAGGCTTTTAAATGCAGTATTGGTGCACAATTTCTACTTAAAATATTAAAGGGGCACTCATTTCCTGGAACGACCCAGTAATGTAAAATACATGTTGGGTATTGGTTTCTATTCAGCTCTGATATTCCCTCATACAGTATGGGCTACAGTCAAGACACATTACTGGCAATGTTGTGCTCAAAACACTGGAATGCCATTCAAAACCAACATTAACAAACAATGCATGCATGTAAAACTGACAGCCATCTAAGCTGAATCTGCAATTCCATCAACACTGGCCTGCTTTCACCACTGAGCTGAGGCAGTATACAACCAGTATCAGACTCCAGTCTGAAGCCATTAAAGGTGGCCATCATACCACCCATAAAAAGCAAGTATCACCAGGCTTATGGTGACACATTGGAGTTTTGAAGCCCAGTTGTGGTTGACTGGATCAGTGTGTAAAGTCAGGAAATCACTCCAAGCTGGTGCTGAGGCGCCATAATGATATAATGGGGCTGTGGTGCATTCAGCAGAGACGTTTTGGGCCATGATACAGAGGAATGGAGCCATAAACCTGGATCATTGACTTAACGTACCGGACTAAAGCTATACACTACTTAATCTGAGGAAGACTTGTCTATCACTGTTATGGAGTCGTAGTACTTACAATACTTTGTAAGAGTATAAATCTGGCTGTGTTTTTCAATTAAAAAGCACCTAAAGATACTGTGTTACTACAGTGCACTCACAGTCACAATATACACATCTACCCTACACTATGCAGTCAGGCTTGTGCTTTGCTGTTGTTGAATAAACAGATGTGTATTCTTGCGAATAATCACGCACAGATGATATCAGTACTCCATACTGCTACAGTGTGACTCATTACAAAGGTGCGCCTTGACAGAAGAATACTTGATACAGAAGCCAACCTGCTGCCACTGAAGTGCAGAGGACACGAAGTGTAGTCATCCATCTTGTTCCCTGTAAGCCAGGGTTTCATCTCACAGGGCTTTTGACAGATGGCTGCAGGGAACTGTTTCCCTGTGAAAGGTCAGGATCTCTCCAGATCTCATGTGTGATGTAGACTCTTCATGTAGCACATAGACATGAGAGGGGAGAAAGGTGATGCTATCAGATACAACCTAGCTTTATGTGATGTCTACTAAAGAAATGTTGGATATGATCAAATGGAATTCATAGTTCAGACACAGTATGTTTCTGAGATGGGGTAATAACCTAATATTGGAGAATTACTTATTCAGTTCAAGTTTATGTAGCCTATTTTCGTCGGTCTCGCATCTATCCTGTTGCATAATGGAACCCTTCTCTCTCCTGTGCACCCCGTGAACATCATCACCACCCCTTACCACCTCACACAAGCCGAGAGACACTAATTAAAAAAACAGGTATGGAGGGTGGCGTCGCTGCCGAGCGAGACACAGTCACAGCCGTCAAAAACCTCATCTTGGTAATTACACCCCTCAGTTCCGTAACATTGACAGCGTGGCACTAATTGCTTTTTCTGTAATTGTGTTACTTTTTTTTTCCCCCTGTGAGAGATAATGAAGGAGAAGTCATTGGCCATCTGTGCCAGAGGTACCTGATAGAGCCTGGTAGAGATGGGAGGATCAACACTGTATGCGTTTATAATACATTGACAAATATGGGACCATTTAGCAATGCTACGCAGCTGAGAAATGACTACTTTATTATGACGACAAGGTGCACAGGTGAATTATGGGTGTTTAGCCCAGCACGCCATAGGCGCGGTGCCTGGATTATCATTTTTTATGCTCACAATTTAATTACATTCCTGTAACCGATACAGGACTTTTGATGAATGGTTTACTAAGAGAGTAACTTCAGTCACATGCACACTGATGCATGCACATACACACACACACACACAAGAGCCCTAATACCTTGTTCAGTTCCTTCATACTAAAGTGGCATTAAAACTCAAATTTGTAATTGCGAACCACTTTCCTGACAACATCTTTGAAGTGATGTTAAAAGGGTTTCATACCAATAAGAGTGGAGTATCTAAACCGAATAAACAGTTTCTATTTTTTTTTACTCAAATATGAAGTGCTAAATCTGAATGAATATGAGCTAAAAAGAAATAATGTTTGGAATTCTACCCTACACGGACAGAAGCATTTGGAGTCATTTAGACTTGGGTTTCTTTCATGTTTTGTGTTCAAGTCCTTTTCTTACTATTCTTCCTATGTTACCATTACAAAATGTGCTGATAAGGCTCTGGCTCTGTGAGCTTATTCAATCTAAAATATATATTTTTAAATTCTTAGAGCTTTCCTTGGATATTAAGCGTTTCATATTAATGAGAATATCCCACATCAAAGTTATTTTTGGATTGGGGACAGAAATGACTGTCGCACAAGTGAGGTGCAATGTGTAAGTGAAGTTTGGCTTACATCCTGCAACCGTATCCCTCCATATAAAGAATAAGCTGACGGATCATAAAAAGGAGAGGGATTTTAAAGTTCTGGAGCATATCCAGTCCAGCGATTGGAACTAATAAATGATAAGTTATAATAAGGTCTTTGAATCCCCTATGGCTCTCTCTCTCTCTCTCTCTCTCTCTCTCTCTCTCTCTCTCTCTCTCTCTCTCTCTCTCTCTCTCTCTCTCTCTCTCTCTCTCTCTCTCTCTCTCTCTCTCTCTCTCTCTCTCTCTCTCTCTCTCTCTCTCTCTCTCTCTCTCTCTCTCTCTCTCTCTCTCTCTCTCTCTCTCTCTCTCTCTCTCTCTCTCTCTCTCTCTCTCTCTCTCTCTCTCTCTCTCTCTCTCTCTCTCTCTCGTTATGGGACAGTGCTCACTGTTTTGTGCGGACTGCTGCCTCAACATTACATCGTGCTCAACTCAAATGAATTGTCTGCCTGATAACTCACCCTGATTTTTAACTCAACAAAAACAAAGAATAAACTCATCCAACACTTGGCACAAGATGTTCATTTCGTCATATATTATAACATACAGTAGCCCACTGTAAGTTAATTTGCCATCAGAATATCCATGGTTTAGCTTTCTCACCACTGCACCTGTCACAATATTATGATGCAATTTATCACATGATAGAAATGCCAGTTGATGTGCCATATTGTGAATACTATTCTGTGGATATTTGAAAGCAGACTTTCAACATAAATACTGTGACATACACTACCGTTCAAAAGTTTGGAAATGGCAGCTTCATTAAATAGTACCCGTAAAACACCAGTCTCAACGTCAACAGCGAAGAGGCGACTCCGGGACGCTGGCCTTCTAGGCAGAGTTGCAAAGAAAAAGCCATATCTCAGACTGGCCAATATAAATAAAAGATTAAGATGGGCAAAATAACACAGACACTGCCTAGAAGGCAGTTGAGACTGGTGTTTTGCGGGTACTATTTAATGAAGCTGCCAGTTGAGGACTTGTGAGGCGTCTGTTTCTCAAACTAGACACTCTAAAGTACTTGTTCTCCTGCTCAGTTGTGCACTGGGGCATCCCACTCTGGTTGGAGCCAGTTTGCGCTGTTCTGTGAAAGGAGTAGTACACAGTGTTGTACGAGATCTTCAGTTTCTTGGCAATTTCTGGCATGGAATAGCCTTCATTTCTCAGAACAAGAATAGACTGACGAGTTTCAGAAGAAAGTTCTTTGATTCTGGCCATTTTGAGTCTGTAATCGAACCCACAAATGCTGATGCTTCAGATACTCAACT
The DNA here is from genome assembly GCF_057628025.1 of Oncorhynchus mykiss. NCBI lineage: Eukaryota > Metazoa > Chordata > Actinopteri > Salmoniformes > Salmonidae > Oncorhynchus > Oncorhynchus mykiss. The sequence goes on from NC_143023.1 coordinate 31,486,608, forward strand.
AGTCTAAAGAAGGCCAGTTTTATTGCTTCTTTAATCAGAACAACAGTTTTCAGCTGTGCTAACATAATTTCAAAATGGTTTTCTAATGATCAATTAGACTTTAAAATTATAAACTTGGATTTGCTAACACAACGTGCCATTGGAACACAGGAGTGATGGTTGCTGATAATTGGCCTCTGTACGCCTATGTAGATATTCTATGAAAAATCTGCCGTTTCCAGCTGCAATAGTCACGTACAACATTAACAATGTCTACACTGTATTTCTGATCAATTTGATGTTATTTTAATGGACAAAAAATAAGCTTTTTTTCAAAAAGAAAGACATTTCTAAGTGACCCAAAACTTTTGAACGGTAGTGTAAATCCTGTGACCTCCACAGAGGTCAAACCGATCAGGAGCAGAGTTTTATCTCCAGTACTAACGGTCAATGGCTTGTGACTGGCAGAGTTGCCATGGAAATAAGGCAGCCTTCCAAAACCTAATGGCTCTTAAGAAGGTCATTGCTTCACACCAAAACAATCACACTCGAAGTCACACTTGAATGTTTGATTTCATTAAACACAATGCATTGCATACCTCATTGCTGGTTTAATGTACCTCAGCTTTTCCTCCTACACATTACCAGCTAGGTAATGGCTGTAGGGAATACGAAATTGTACAAATCCTCCAATGACACAATTAGCGTTGAAAATGTTCTCCCTCCAGAAGGACAGAAGAGCATGTCCGGTAACAGCAACTCAAGATGATCAGTTACTGATCATAACCTGGACAATTACATTTGTTGACATGCCAATGAATGCTAATGGCATTCTTACTTTTAGAATTGCCACAGTTATCGGGAAGTACTGAATTATTACACAAATATGCTAATAAGTTGCATGTACATTAGGAATAATTAAATTGTTCATATAGCCTTGCTGCTTAAGGTACAGTATGTTTTATTGTCAATATTGCAAGGTCTTTATCAGATGTACTTGCAGACAGCCAGTTTGTCACCTGTTCTGCAGTGATTCAATAGTGCTTACCATCTGTGGTAACTTTGTGGCAGCCAATTCTCTCGGTCAATCTCTTTTCTCATTAACATGACCCAGATAGGTCTAGCATTTAACTTTTGCCGCTTTTGAATATCAACAAGGAAAGTAGTCTCGAGACTACTGTTAAGGGGCTCATGCTAAGCTGTGAGAGCACTTACAAGACCTGCTGTATCGCCTCCATTTAATAAACTAGTCTCACCATGGAAACCACCATCTCACCATGGAAACCACAGCGCCAGACTACAGACCTATTACAGTGCTGAACATTGATATCAACCCCAAATCAAAACTGAAACTCTCCTGACAATCCTGCCACAGTGGCTCTTCTCCCGGACGATGAATCAATACAAAGAAGTCCCAATACAAGATGGAGAGGTATATGAATGCGTGGTGAAATGATAGAGGAGCACATAAAAACATTACCAAAGAACATTTCAAGCAATATCTAGCTCTCCGCACCCCTTGTATATAATAAGGTTTTGCCTTTGACTAGTGTAATCATACAGCACTCTGTAGTGGAGTCTTGAAACAGGCGGTGGGCAGAAATCATTATGCCGTCTCATCAGGGATTACCCATTTTAATTACTTCCCCCCTCTCAGCTATTGACGTCTGCCTCAGTCTGGATGGGCGACACGCTATTCAAATCAATTGCTGAGATCTGCACAATGTTTGCATGATAAGCTACACTGAGGTATTTTCTGGGCTTTGTAATCCAGTTTGCATTGAATAGATAAGGTTTATTGCTTGCTAGGTAATCTTTAGATGTCTGGCACCATTCCGACTTATTCCAATTAGTTTGCTACCAAAAGCGTCCAGTACAGCAAGACCAATGGATAGAGCAAATAATTAGCATGTTTTGATATACATGCTAAAATATATCATGTACTTTTAAGTTACCCTACAATACCAGGTTGAATCATTACACAATTGTCTTTTCCCACACTGACTGCATACTGTTTATGGAAGGTTATGCTGTGCCTCAAACAATCAATCCAGTCATTGGCTCAAGACAGCAATTGCTGATGCTAGCGATAGATGCCACGGCCTGAATATGTAAGAAAACAAGGCTGCTGACAAACACATGCCCAATGCAAGATGTATTGTAGATATGCTGAACAGAAGATCGATCTTCTTGACTAGGAGTTATATGAGTGTGTTGGTGGACAATATTCTCTTCCAAAAGTATGATCATAGCCTAACTACTGGAGCTAGTTAGGAACACTATCCCCAACACCTGATCCAACAGCTAGCAGAGGTTTGTTAGGTCTACTTCAAATCAAAGTTTATTTGTCACGTGCGCCGAATACAACAGGTAGACCTTACAGTGAAATGCTTACTTACAGGCTCTAACCAATAGTGTGGAAAAAAAGGTGTGTGTGTGTGTGTGTGTGTGTGTATGTGTGTAGGTAAGTAAAGAAATATAACAACAGTAAAAACACATTTGAAAAAAGAGTAGCAAGGCTATATACAGACACCTGTTAGTCAGGCTTATTGAGGTAGTATGTACATGTAGGTATCGTTAAGGTGACTATGCATATATGATGAACAGAGAGTAGCAGAAGCGTAAAAAGAGGGGTTTGCGGGTGGTGGGACACAATGCAGATAGCCCAGTTAGTCAATGTGCGGGAGCACTGGTTGGTCGGGCCAACTGAGGTAGTATGTACATGAATGTATAGTTAAAGTGACTATGCATATAAGATAAAGAGAGAGTAGCAGCAGCGTAAAAGAGGGGTTGGGGGGGGGGAACACACAATGCAAATAGAAGTCTTATGGCTTGGGGGTAAAAACTGTTGAGAAGCCTTTTTGCCCTAGACTTGGCACTCCGGTACCGTTTGCCATGCGGTAGTAGAGAGAACAGTCTATGACTGGGGTGGCTGGGGTCTTTGACAATTTTTCGGGACTTCCTCTGACACCGCCTGGTGTAGAGGTCTTGGATGGCAGGCAGCTTTGCCCCAGTGATGTACTGGCCGTGCGCCCTACCCTCTGAAGTGCCTTGCGGTCGGAGGCCGAGCAAATGCCATACTAGGCAGTGATGCAACCGGTCAGGATGCTCTCGATGTTGCAGCTGTAGAACCTTTTGAGGATCTCAGGACCCATGCCAAATCTTTTTAGTTTCCTGAGGGGGATTAGGCTTTGTAAGTGCCCTCTTTACGACTGTCTTGGTGTGTTTGGATCAATCTAGTTTGTTGTTGATGTGGACACCAAGGAATTTGAAGCTCTCAACCTGCTCCACTACAGCCCCGTCGATGAGAATGGGGACGTGCTCGGTGCTCCTTTTGCTGTAGTCCACAATCATCTCCTTAGTCCTGGTTATGTTGAGGGATAGGTTGTTATTCTGGCACCACCCGGCCAGGTCTCTGACCTCCTCTCTATAGGCTGTCTCGTCGTTGTCGGTGATCAGGCCACTGTTGTGTCGTTTGCAAACTTAATGATTGTGTTGGAGTCGTGCCTGGCCATGCAGTCGTGGGTGAACAGGGAGTACAGGAGGGGACTGAGCACACACCCCTGGGGAGCTCCAGTGTTGAGGATCAGCGTGGCAGATGTGTTGCAACCTACCCTCACCACCTGGGGGCGGCCTGTCAGGAAGTCCAGGATCCAGTTGCAGAGGGAGGTGTTTAGTCCCAGGATCCTTAGCTTGGTGATGAGCTTTGATGGTACTATGGTATTGAATGCTGAGCTGTAGTCAATGAACAGCATTATCACATAGGTGTTCTTTTTGTCCAGGTGGGAAAGGGCAGTGTGGAGTGCAATAGATATTGCATCATCTGTGGATCTTTTTGGGCGGTATGCAAATTGGAGTGGGTCTAGGGTTTCTGGGATAATGGTGTAGATGTGAGCCATTACCAGCTTTTCAAAGCACTACATGGCTACGGACGTGAGTGCTACGGGTCTGTAGTCATTTAGGCAGGTTGCCTTCGTGTTCTTGGGCACAGGGACTGTGGTGGTCTGCTTGAAGCATGTTGGTATTACAGACTCAATCAGGGACATGTTGAAAATGTCAGTGAAGACACCTGCCAGTTGGTCAGCACATGCCCCGAGCACACGTCCTGGTAATCTGTCTGGCCCCGCAGCCTTGTGTATGTTGACCTGTTTAAAGGTCTTACTCACGTCGGCTACGGAGAGCGTTATCACACAGTTGTCCGGAACAGCTGATGCTCTCATTCATGCCTCAGTGTTGCTTGCCTCGAAGCGAGCATAGAAGTGATTTAGCTCGTCTGGCAGGCTCGTGTCACTGGGCAGTTCGCGGCTGTGCTTCCCTTTGTAGTCTGTAAAAGTTTGCAAGCCATGCCACATCTGACGAGCGTCATAGCCGGTGTAGTATGATTCAATCTTAGCCCTGTATTGACGCTTTGCCTGTTTGATGGATCGTCGCAGGGCATAGCGGGATTTCTTGTAAGCTTCCGGGTTAGAGTCCCGAAAGCGGCAGCTCTACCCTTTAGCTCAGTGCGAATGTTGCCTGAAATCCATGGTTTCTGGTTGGGGTATGTACGTACAGTCACTGTGGGAACAACGTCCTCGATGCACTTATTGATAAAGCCAGTGATTGATGTGGTGTATTCCTCAATGTCATCAGAAGAATCCCGGAACATGTTCCAGTCTGTGATAGCAAAGCAGTCCTGTAGTTTAGCATCTACTTCGTCTGACCATTTTTTTATAGACCGAGTCACTGGTGCTTCCTGCTTTAGTTTTTGCTTGTAAGTAGGAATCAGGAGGATAGAGTAGTGGTCGGATTTACCAAATGGAGGGCGAGGGAGAGCTTTGTACGCGTCTATGTGTGTGGAGTACAGGTGATCTAGATTTTTTTCCCCTCTGGTTGCACATTTAACATGTTGATAGAGATTTGGTAGAACTGATTTAAGTTTCCCTGCATTAAAGTCTCCGGCCACTAGGAGCACCGCCTCTGGGTGAGTGGTTTCCTGTTTGCTTATTTCCTTATACAGCTGACTGAGTGCGGTCTTAGTGCCAGCATCTGTCTGTGTGGTAAATAAACAGTCACAAAAAGTATAGCTGAGAACTCTCTAGGCAAGTAGTGTGGCCTGCAGTTTATCACAATATACTCTACTTCAGGCGAGCAAAATCTAGAGATTTCCTTAGATTTTGTGCACCAGCTGTTGTTTACAAATATGCACAAACCGCCCCACCTCGTCTTACCTGTGCTGTTCTATCCTGCCGGTGCAGCGTGTATCCCGCAAGCTGAATGTCCATGTTGTCATTCAGCCACGATTCCGTGAAGCATAGGATATTACAGTTTTTGATGTCCCATTGGTAGGATATTTGTGATCTTAGTTTATTGTCCAATGATTGCACGCTGGCGAGTAATATTGACGGTAACGGCAGCTTTCCTAGATGTCTTCTGCGGGTCCGGACGAGACATCCGGGCTCTTCGTCCTCTGTGCCGCTTCCTTTTGCGAATAATTGGGATGTCTGCCCTGTGGGGTGTTTGGAGAATATCGTTTGAGTCCTGCTTGTTGTTGTTGTTGTTGTTGAAGAAATCTTCTTCTAATCCGAGGTGAGTGATCGCTGTCCTGATATCCAGAAGCTCTTTTCCTCCGTAAGATATGGTTGCAGAAACATTATGTACAAAATAATTTACAAATATCGCGGAAAAAAAACACATAATAGCACAATTGGTTAGGAGACCGTAAAACGGGGGCCATCTCTTCCGGCGCCATTTTATGGTTATGGGTATATAGTTGTTGTTACAGTTGGAAGTAAATAAATAATGTTGATGAATTTGGCCATAATATGCATTTGGCCTATGATTAGCATGGAGACTGTTAAATAACTGTTTATAGCAACAAGCACAAACCACCCATGAGCCGTATAGACACCTCCATACGAAGGAGACTGGTCAAACTAATTGTTAGAGTGGAAAAGGCTCATTAAGGGTTTCAATGGTTCTAATGGCACTGACTACGCTCTGAAATACTTTAGTGGTCTCACCAACAGCAGCTCCACTGACTATGAGAGAGAGTGGGGAACAAGAAGAAGAACGAGAAGAGCAAGAAGAACAAGAACAAGAGATAAATAGAGAGACAGAGGGTGAGACAGAAAGTTAGCTTTAAAAGTGTCAATGGGGTATAGAGTGAGACGGAGAAAGAAAGAAAGAGAGAGAAGCTCATCAGTGTTAGGGGTGTTAGGGGAGCGTTAATGAGGGTCACAGCGAAGAGACTGAACTCCACCATGTTAACATTGCTGCTGTGCATTAGTCCAGAGATGGCCTTATTTAAGTAGCAGACAGGATCAATTGGGCTCCCTAATGCAGCACAACGAGATGGCCGCCTCCAGCAAGACAGGGTCAAGCACTTACCGCAAGTCTGGCGAGCACATCTTAATTTGAGTTAATAATGTATACGGAGCTGGGCGATGTGGAGCCTACTCACGTAGCATCTGCAGATAAAAGTGTATTTGTTTTTGAGCAGTGTTGTCGTTAAGCACAGAGGCTGTTTTCTCAATAAATCACCCCACCATATTGGTCACCATGGAGGTGGGTGCCAGGCAACTGTGACCATACTCGAAAATGTACAAATGTGTCCCTTCAGGGAGTGGTTTGACAGATGTGCTTTGTTTGTTGACAGTTGTAGAGCTCAAGCTAACGGTGCCAACGTCAGGAATGAGTCACAAAACTTCAAGTGCCAGGTTCATTGTTACCGATCAGACAAGTCTGCTGTAAAGATAACGTCATTACAGTTCCTTCAGAGAACTTAGGAGAATAGTCAGGCTCATTTGCGGCCTGCTTTGCTTTGGTCTGCGTGATGTGTGAATCCGATCACTTAGCCTGTGCCTTTACAAGAGCTCCTTACACAACTATGATGTCATTGATGACCCATGAGGCACATCTGCTGTCTGTCATTTTCCAATCAAAGTAGAGTCAAAGAAACGAAGGACAGTGATTGTTATTTACTTACTAGAACATTGTGCTTCTCTGATGAACATCAAACAAACAATGCTGTATAGCAAATTAGAAGGATTAGAAGGATTTCACAAGATTTGTATCTATTATAATTGCCACTTATTCAAATATTTTGACTTTGTTTCAGGGTACATCTATTGTAATTATGTCTACATTCATGTTTTTGGGATTTGCAACATTTTTCTCTTTTTCTTGGAAGGGCAGACCAAAAGCAAAATATTTGACATGCCTTTCTTGTGTAAGTGAATAGTCTGTTATTACATCTCTCTAAATGCTCTCTTTTCTCATCTTTAATCATATTAGGCCCCGCAAATTGCTTTTGGATATGATCTTCTCTGATATATGACCCTCATACGAAAATAGTTGTTTATCTGGTGGTGGGTGATGGTAACTTTATGGAGTGTTAATTAATAGATTGTTCTGAACATCTAACATTTAGATATTAAACAAGAAATGAGGCATTACACAATCAATCAAATTATGAAACGCTGACAAATGAAATGTCACAGAAATGCCAGCTGGTAAATATGTAATAGCCACTAAGCCAAATCACAAATAATTCACACACAAAAGATACCTTTTCATCGTCTATTTTGACTCCAGTCCAGCACCAGCCTGAAACTGTTTCATGTCACTTAATATTATCTCTAATGAATCCCTTTGATTAAGGAACAGTTTGAAAATTATTCATAAAATCTGGCATCCCGCCCGATGTCCACAAAACACGACAGGGAACTTACTGGAAGAAGTTCTATCCATATCAGCCCCTCATTCGGTTTCCCAGAATTCACTACTTTTATGACAGCAAGAAGCCTGAGTTAGCGCCTTCACAAAATCTGTCATAATCTTTCAGCAGTAAACAGAGCATGAATGAGACGAGGTCTCAGTAGCTAGCGATGACAGTGCATCAGAACAGGATAAACCAAATCCCCTGTGGCAGAATAGCCCTGTTGGATTGAATAAATTGCAGAACAGCGGGACCAAACCATTACATGTAAGGGCATTTTCTATGTATCATCTACATGGGATCTTGATCTAATTCTGTGTTCCAAGGAGGTTGACAATCCAATAACTGGGAAGGGATTCAGAGGAGAAGTGCAGGGACATGTCTGGAGGCAGCAGACAGTAGGCTATCACAATAGCATTGCCAACCTCTTTATAGTTTACATTTAAGGCAGCCTTTAAGTTACCGTACAAGGAGTCAAGATTTCACAATGGGGTCAGATTTGAACAACTACCATATCTCTGCTGTTTAAAAAACAGCACAGGGCCTCCCGGGTGGCACAGTGGTTAAGGGCGCTGTACTGCAGCGCCAGCTGCGCCACCAGAGACTCTGGATTTGGACATACCTACTCATTCAAGGGTTTTTCTATATTTGTACTATTTTCTACATTGTAGAATAATAGTGAAGACATAAAAACTATACAATAACACATATGGAATCATGTAGTAAGCAAAATATTTTATATCTAAGAGTTTTCAAAGTAGCAACCCTTTGCTTTGACGACAGCTTTTACAACAGTCTTGAAGGAGTTCCCACATATGCTGAGCACTTGTTGGCTGCCTTTCTTTCACTCTGTGGTCCAACTTATCCCAAACCATCTCAATTGGGTTGAAGTCGGGTGATTGTGGAGGCAAGGTCATCTGATGCAGCACTGCAGGTGTGTTTGGGTCATTGTCCTGTTGAAAAATAAATGATAGTCCCACTAAGCACAAACCAGATGGGGTGGCGTATCGCTGCAGAATGCTGTGGTAGCCATGGTAGTTAAGTGTGCCTTGAATTCTAAATAAATCACTGACAGTGTCACCAGCAAAGCACCCCCACACCATCACACCTCCTCCTCCATGATTCATGGTGGGAACCACACATGCGGAGATCATCCTTTAACCTACTCTGCATCTCACAAAGACATGGCGGTTGGAACCAAAAATTCTTGAAATGTTTTGCATTGACTGACCTTTATGTCTTAAAGTAATGATGGACTGTCATTTTTCTTTGCTTATTTATAACTGTTCTTGCCATAATATAATCCCTCTGAGGAAGACATAATGATCGTTGTGCAGAAAATGAAAACATCCAGTATACAGTACAAGTCAAGTTTGGGCACACCTACTCATTCAAGGGTTTTTCAACCAAATAGAGCTAACTTTTGCATACCACCCCTACTTTGTCACAACACAACTGATTAGCTCAATCGCATCAAGAAGGAAAGAAATTCCACAAATCAACTTTTAACAAGGCTCACCTGTTAATTGAAATGCATTCCAGACTACCTCATGAAGCTGGTTGAGAGAATGAGAAGCGTGTGCAAAGTTGTCATCAAGGCAAATGGTGGCTATTTTGAAGAATCTCAAATCTCAAACACTTTTCATGGCTACTATATGATTCCATGTGTGTTATTTCAGTTTTGATGTCTTCACTATTATTCTACAATGTAGAAAATAGTAAAAAATAAAGAAAAACCCTTGAATGAGTAGGTGTGTCAAACTTGACTTGTACTGTATACTGGATGTTTTCATTTTCTGCACAACGATCATTATGTCTTCCTCAGAGGGACCATTTTTAGTGGTGTGGGGGCGTAATATATTATTTGGAGATGTTGAAATATATTTACACTTTTACTGGGTCTTGAATTGGGAGGGAAATGTGATCATGGCTCCTTATTGACGAGTTAACCCCACTGCCTGTCTGAGTCTCTGCAGTCTACCACATTAAAAAACAATCTGGTTGCTCGGATACACTAAATGTTTATCCCAGTTCGCCTCAGCAGCTACCTACACAGTCCAGCTGGAAGCCCCAGGCTTGGCAAAAAAAACATGCTGCTTTCTGAGGAGAGAGAAAGTTCCGTCTGATTGAAGTGGAGGACAAAATGAAGTGGGAGGGTGCTTACTTGCCTAATGGTGGCGGCAAAGGTGTTACAAATCCCGTCGGAAGGGTTATGTAGCTGTAGGTTGTCCAATGATGAAGCCAAGCAGGCAGGAAGGGATGCTGATGTGCCACCAGTGGGAATAGAAGCTACAGCCCAGCTACTGCACTCAGGGAGCTGGTGTAAAGGGTGCCCAACTCAATATTGATTTAAGGGCCTCAGAACATTCCCAGAACATTTGAAAAGGTTTTAGGTTTGAAGTAAGATAAAGGAAACTTCCTCAATGTAGGTTTTAGAGCTGTTATAGGGTAATGTTTTCAGAGCAGCAAAATGCAACTGATGGAACTTAATAGGAGTGTTACCTTATTGGGGGGGGCTTCAACGCCAACACGCCTCAGTCGTGTTCCTTCATCAGTCGCTGGCCTGGCTGGATAATCCCCACCAATCAATTGCTCTTCACAGGCAAAGTCAATCAGGCAATGCTGGCAGGGGTTATTTCATCAGTCGCTGAATCAAGGGAAAAATGAGGGAAGCATTTAAGCGCAACACATTCATTCCCCAACGCTGTATGGCTTGCTAATGGAGCTTCGAATACCGCTGAATCCCATGTGACCCTCGTTCAGGAAGTGATGGATTCAGGTGGTTTAATGGTGGTCTCCTGCTTTCATTTGTTCTGTTTTGGCCACTTCTATCCTAAATCGGGCTATTTATTATAATTGGATGTCAGGCTCGATGCTGTGAAGAAAGAGAGCTATTGCACAGGCTTGGAATAGCAACTCACAAATTACTGATATTGTCCTCAGTTTTTGGCCCCGGCCTCAGAAGTTTGTGAAGAACTAGTAAGTAGTGATTATTACATAAGTCACAACATCACACTTGATCTTTCTTTAAGTTAACCAGCATCAAAGTCAGAAGGACACCTTTTAAATACAAGAGTTCCCTTCCACTATTTGTCTTATCTTCTAAATCCAAAACAAATCCCCCAGTACTTTAGTGGAGTCTACAGGGCTTCAGGCAACAAACCACCATAGAAATCTAATAGCGATAACATCTGAGGACTCAAAACTGTGTGCTCCTTCAGGCATAGTTGCTCTGTATTTCGTAACCATTAAGAAATAAATAATGTTTATTACCCCCATTGTTGGCATTCAATGCAATCTCTGCCAGTTTATTCTACAGATGATACCACCACTAAACTAATAATTAAAGAAGGGAAAATTGCTACTCCCAAAGACTCTACAGTGACCCTCAAGGATTTATGTGTGTGTTTGTGAGTGTGTGTGTGTGTGTTTTTGTTTATTACTAATCATTATGTGAATGAAGGATAATGAGGAGGAATATACAGTGGGCTCTGAAAATATTGCCACCCTTGATAAAAAATTAGCAAAAATGACTGTATAAAATAAATAATTCCAATACTAAGCTATATTGGATGTTTTCAATACCTTTCAATACCTCACTTTGTGAGGATAATGGCACAGACTTTTTCTAAAATGTTATATGAGATTGGCGAACACATTGGTAGGGATCTTAGACCTCTCCTCAATACAGAATCTTTCCAGGTCCTTAATATCCTTCGCCTGCGCTTATGGACTGCTCTCTTCAATTCAAACCACAGGTTTTCAATGGGATTCAAGTCCGGAGTCTGAGATTGCCATTGCAAATGTAGATGTTTTGGTAAATTAACTATTTTGCTGTGGGTTAATGTCTTGCTGGAAGATCCCCTTGCGGCCAAGTTCCAGCCCCCTGCCAGAGGCAACCAGGTTTTTGGCTAAAATGTCCTGGTACTGGGTAAAGTTAATGATTCCATTGACCTTAACAAGGGCCCTAGGACCAATGTAAGCAAAACAGCCCCATATCATCAACGATCCACCGCTATTATACTGTAGTTACAGGTTTTTTATCTGCTTATGCATTCTAAATTCAACGCCAAAACCACCACTGAGTTCTATTTTGATGTCATCCAAGAAATGTAAACACCTGGAGTTTGCTAAACGGAATTGGCGCTTGGCTTGAAACCCGGTGCTATGGTCAGATAGATTACATGAAAATAGAGCTCTTTGGCCACACACACCAGTGGTGGGTTTAGTGTCGAAATAAGGATGCATAAGAAGAAAAAATATAATAATCTGATAATACAATATATTAATTATTTATTTTATACAGTAATTTTATACAGTAATTTTTTACACAGTCATTTTTGCTCATCTTTATCAGGGTTGACAATATTTTCAGACACCACTGTACATTACTTAGAATTACTTATACAATATTGGACCTTTCATCTGTGTCCCACTGTTTACATTACAGTGAAGAGTAAGGGATTTCAGTGAGTCAGTGAGTCGGTGATTTCTGTAAAATGGTGCCTTCCACCACAATGCTCATCGTTTTCCCTTGATACACTGCAATCTTGTAAAATCATGTCAAGCAGACTCTCTGTTCTCATGACATGTCCCCCTGGTGGTCTGCCATGACAGATGACTGATCGTGTGTGAATGTATTTGTGCATGTCAGCCACATGAACGTCTGTGAGAGACATAGCATATGAAATTGTGCGTTGCCCAAAACATCCCTGCTCCCTAGGACAGAGCCAACATCACTTCATTAACACCCACCTGAACCTACCTGAATGGACCAGACTGCTCCAATGAGGCAGCAAAAGGAGACAAAGCACTCATGTGGGTTGGGAGCAGAGGGATGGAAGGGGGTGGGCGTGTCACTCTCCTCCGCAAGAGACAATGAGTCGTTTTGTGGGGGCCGGAGGCTAAGATACAAGCCATTGACCTGCTAGAGTTGGTAACTGAGAAACCAGAGCTATTGTTCCCAGGTTCGTTTTGGGGATGTTTTGTCATAAAAGGGGATGAGAAGCTCTGTGACAATGAGCTTGATGGATGCCCATGTCTCTACCCCTAACATCTGTGGTAAATTATTATTTTTACAGCGGCTCGTGGTTTTGTTGGATAGTGACAGAAAGGAAAGCCAGATACTCCTATTGTACAAAAGAAAGTTCCCAAAAAAGTTCTCACAATTGATGGAACAGCTCAGAATATTTTGACATTGTCATCCTCTTCTTGGCGTTTCAACTTACTGCTTTCAAAACAACAGCATACCAACTAGCCTGGCACAGTAGCATTAATAATAAACCATCTCCTAATTTCACCTCCAAATAGCTGAAGTGTTGGTGCTGCCTCAAGACAATATTGGTAACTGTAATTGGTCTACTCTTTGAGATATGCTAATCAGATCAGAGCCATTAATTTATTCAATCATGCTGATGGTTGTGATTGGGCCTACACTCCAACTGATTATGGGTCTGATTGGATAAAAACAAGAGTAGACTTAGCGGTAGCATAAAAGAGGTAAATGAGTTAATCATACTTTCTGAAATGTTGCCTTTGCCCTTGTAATCCACTCTGTCTCTGTCTTTATATCATGAAAGTGCCTTCATCATGTAACCGGTAATCGGTGACCACGTCCAGTTTGTCATCAAAGGATCTATGAATGACAACTAAATCATAATGATAGGGAGCATATCAAACCTCTTCCAGGCTTCAATGTTTTATTTGAATTGATGAGTAGGTGTCAGGAAGAGAGACGGCGGCACAACACAGTGGCAAACAACGTCATTGCCTTTGTGACACATCTTACTGAGATGGAAAGTGCTGAATCGGACTTTGTCAGTTCTCCCTTTGTGCTTAATCAAGTCCAATTATATGTTAACCCTTTCTTAACCCTTTTTTTATGCTTTCCCCCACTAGCTTGTATTAGCATACGGTGTTATAGGTATTTTATGAAGTTCTTTACATGTTATTTAAAAATACATATAAGGTACCAGTCAAACATTTGGACACACCTACTCATTCCAGGGTTTTTATTTTTTTAAACTATTTTCTACATTGAAGAATAACAGTGAAGACATCAGAACTATGAAATAACACACATGGAATCATGTAGTTACTAAAAAAGTGTTAAACAATTCAAAATATATTTTATATTTGAGATTCTTCAAAGTAGCCACCCTTTGCCTTGATGACAGCTTTGAACACTCTTGGCATTCGGTCCCAGTCGCTCTGGATAAGAGTGTCTGCTCAATTACTAAAATGTCAACGTGAATGTAAAACACAATCATAGAAAACAAATACATTCTTCAATGAAAAGCTCTTCAATCAGCCAACCAATAAATCCAATTTTAGAGAACCTTGGAAATGATTCCACAAGTATGGCGTAAAAAAAACTCTAATCAGATTCACTTAAATCAGTGGAGATTGAAGTGATCTCCAGATTTAGCCATCCCTGAGACCGGCTCTGCAATTTTGTACATCTGTCTATAAGTTAACAGTGAAGTAAGGTACAGAGGAAGTTTATGCAGGAGGGCTTAACAAAAGAGTGCAATGCATCGATTTACGATATTTCAAAGAGGGCCAGCATACTCTCGGTACAGAATGCCGTGATGTGCACTGAGCCTATTTCCCATAATAAAGCACAGTGCGCAGTGATAAACTTTGCCCAATGGCTTCAATACAGTGGCAGCTGCATTCAGGAATGAATTAAAAAGCTGTACAAGCAGGTAATTAAGTTTCACAGGTCTCATCGAACTATATGAATATGTCTTGAGGAAAGTATATGAAAACAACTATATAACAACTTGGGCCAAAGTTGGTAAAGTTAGAGAGGTACTCGATTGAGTATTTTAAGTCATCTGTTATGTGTCACATGCCCCGCAACGTACCCAAATGCATTATCATGAAGATGTATGCATGCATTCTGCTTTGCATTGCAATCTCATTAGGGTCTCAGTAAGAAGCGGACATTACCTTCATGCTCCATCGGTGGCGAATGGCACCACACTTAAAGCTAGTTGTTTCTCATGCATGTGTTTTGGTTTATTCATCATTTTCAGAGAAACAGCACATTATGCAAATGAGGCAAAAAGGATCCATTCAGCATATTCCCAAAAGCCTTTTCCTGTTCTTTATTCAATGTCCGTTGTTGCGCATTGTTTTGTGTTTTTGATGAATCAAGCGAAGCCACAGGCTATACATCACTCCATGTCTGACAGCAGGAAATGAATGGTTATTTGTAGCCGTATTTAAAGCTTTTGTCTGACATCCCCTTTAAGATAGGAAGGAGACCAATGACAACAGGGGATGGGATTGATCAATGATAGTACAATTCAATATGCGTTAACACATGGCTGTGACTGTGTGCGGCAGTAAAGAATACACTTCAGTTGTTCCAGGAAATGGTCTACGGAAAAGGTACCCCGAAGATAAATCAATTGAGACCATTGAGGTCAGTCACAAATGAATAAGTGCTGAAATAAATGACAAGTTCATTTATTGTGCACTTCTACTGTAGACAGGAAAAATTATCAAACAAAACCATCAGTGTAAATCTATGCTGGGTTTGGACATATTTTGTGTGCTATATTTCTATCCCTCCCACCACCTTATCGTTGTCTTCCACACTCTCTTCCTGAAGGTCAGATGTTCCATGTGTCCATCCCTCCTCCCCTTTCACACACCACACAACCCCCGTCTCCATCTTGCTAATCTGAGGGTCAACATTGGATGTACAGCCCCTACCGTGTACCTAGAACACAAACACACACACACTGGAAGCTGAGATAGTCCTGACTGAACATGTCTGTAAATATACATTGGGAATTAGGGAGAGATTGCGATGGGAGACAGTTGAGTCCCCTCTCTGCTGCTCTCAATCAAGCTTCACTGATGACACGTGGCAACAATCCCAGACGAACAGACAGGGACTGTAACCGTTTCTCTGGCTATTAGGTTGCTAAACAACATTGATATGCTCTTGTTACTCCCCACCAGTATATACATTAACACAAACCTTTATTGTTCTGATATACTTGTTTTGTTGTGTATTATTATAGAGTGAACATATTGGAAATAACCCTAAGCATCTTTGTATTCTCATGTTACTCTTATTGTAGGACCAATGGCCTGGAGACTATATAATGCAATCCAATGTCAGTCTGACCATGTCTGACACATACAGGGAAAAGGCTAGTAACGTAGCCCGGGAGATCAGGCAATAGGTAGAAAACAGGAAATCCGATAGGCTAAGGTACAGGCAGGGAATAGGCAAAAAGGCGTCGTTAATGAGGCAGGCAAAAACTATCATAGACAGGCGGAGTAAATCACAGGCAACCCAGTGCTCTGATAGACGTGTCACAAAACAAACAATACCTCACAGTGATGGGGTGCAAAGAACGGAACTAAATAGTGTGTGGTAATGACATACAGGTGTGTGAACAGGTGATCAGAATTCAGGTGATTGGGATCTGGAGAGTGAGCTGCGTTCAGGGGATCTAGGTGTTTGAGAGTGTGAGCTGGAAAGTGGGCTGGAAAGGGATCTACGTGTTTGACGGTGTGAGTTGGACGCAGACATTACAATATCCATACTGAATCACTGTAACGTCAGCCACTGTAGCACGCGCCACACACTTGGAACTGCAACAAACACACAGTCACAATCTCGCTCGCCTTCTGTCTCACATTAGAACAGATATCAGTGCTTCAAGGTCTCAAGAACAGAATTTCATGCATACATAAAACATGAGCACTATTCCCTTATTACTGCAATGTTCAATTAGCATTATAATGATTTGCCATTTATTTGCTTTTACAGCGATGTGAAAGAATTGGGTTCATTAATTATTTGTGAATGTGAAATTAATTGAAAGATACTGCCATAGCAGCTGTGTGTGTCCTGTTTTGCATAGGGAGGCACAATTAAATGACGCGTCTCTGCCGTGTCGAAATGTGACCTGGGTTTGAAGACCAAGGAGGAGGTGGAAGAGGGGGGGCATGGAAGAGACAACTCACACTGATAGATTAATGTGGCCTGTTAGGCTTGGCTACTGTCATTGTGTCATCTCTCACAGCACCTTTTTGTTGTTTCCCACCACAGTGCTGCATACTGATTGGCTCTCTTGGCTCCCAGAGAGAGAGAGATAAGGTAAAGTAAAGAAATCACCTGTCCTCTACAATACTGCTGACAGCTGCCTTCCCTTTGCCATAGAGCTGTTCTCCTCCCCTCCCTAACACCAGACCTTGAGGCTGATGCAATAACTATGCTGCCCACTTTTGATATAGACGTATCACAGATATCAGCTCTGCATCTGTCGAGGACAATATTAGAGGTAGATATTACAGTACTAGAGTAGCTTGGTTTCATTTTTCAACTGAGCCTTTTTAAAGAATAAAGCATGTTTACACGGGTAGAGGTAATCTGGGATACAGCCGGCAGAAGTACACAATCCACCATATATTCCTAGAAATGTGCATGAACATTATATGAGAAAGCTATACAGTACACAACATGTATTGTTGCTCCTCTACTTAGGGTGTTTGGATATAAAGTTGACTAAGAGTGTAGTATATCTGCACAGTCATTGTGTATCAACAGCAAGAATGTGATGGAGAAAAAAAATCACAGCTCAATCAACATTAATAAGCGAATAAATGAGAGGAGGAATGAGAGCCCATGTCTACCTGTGCTGTTTCCCAGACAGTGAGTCCCTCTGAGCAGCTAACACAGAGGTAATACCCAGCCCTGTCCCCCAGAAGGTCTAAAATGCCCTCCCCAAATCCTTCTAACACACACTGCATTAGGCGTGAGGGGTAAATCATAAATACCGTATACCGGGGTATTTGGTATTAGCCACGGGATGGTTTTTCAACACCGTCAATAGAGTTTAAACTATTTACTTGATCGTTTTTTAGTAAATGTGAATATTTGTAGCTACTTTTTAAGAAAATACATGCAGTCAACTTGTGCACTACCTTAGGTTCTTCATTTCACCTGTCACATAAAGAGTTCATTATGAAGCTTACCAGTAGTCCCCAGTCACGTGGTGTTTGTTTACAAGCATACAGCGACGAGAGACCAGAGCCTTGTGAGTCACTCGCCATTGCGCAGCACGTGCCAAGTGATCTAGTTACAGTATGGCATTCACAACCAAATGTTTGCCATGTAGATATCTTGTAGTTATTAAGTTAACTGTCTAAAATGTGCTAGATACCCTGTCGTTGGGCATTGGGCTCCCGAGTGGCGCAGCGGTCTAAGGCATTGCACCTCAGTGCAAGAGGCATCACTACAGTTCTTGGTTCGAATCCAGGATGAATTACATCCGGAAGTGATTGGGAGTCCCATAGGGCGGCACACAATTGGCCCAGCATTGTAAATAATAATTTGTTCTTAACTGATTTGCCTAGTTAAATAAAGGTTTAGTAGCTAGTTACGGTGTCTAGCTAAGTGGTTAGCTTCATTCAAAATCAAGTTTTGTAACAGCAGAGAATTCCCTCCTGTAGGGTGTTCACCCATAAAAGGATTCATTCATTCAAGGTTTATACAAATATGTCCATTCAATAGGAAATCCAGTCAGAAAAACAAGTCTCTACCATGGTTCAAAAGTTAGACGATTTATTCTGAGAATTTAGCATGTTTAAAGTGAATGGAATGTCATCACAGGCATGATCAAAAAGTGGTCACTGTTCAATAGAACTCTGTGGCACTGCTCCGTGGCAGAACGGCGCCAACTTCCAACTTCAACTGGCAAGCTAACTAGTGGTTGCAGGTTCATGAGTGAAATCCGTTGAATACAAAACAAAATAGGGACTAAATATGTATTTATTTACAAAGCTAACAGACCGAATTTCAATATCCACCCTCCGCAAAGACAATCTGTTGTGTATTTCTGAGTCTTTCCCTTTAAATCGCCATAGAAATTGCCCTTCTCAACGTATATTGATCGCCAATATACAGTAGGCAATGAAAGCCTAGCAGTAGGCAATAAAAACTAGCAAGGATCTGGAGGTATAAATGACGGAAGGACTTTGTTAGTCCCGGCACCTATTTGCCCGGATCCGGTACCTTTCATGGCATTTCACACTGTTCGCACTGTAAACATTCTAATAGAAACGATCAGCGTTAAATCTAGTTGCATCCTCGTTATTTCTCCCGCCCCCCCAAAACCACCATCATGTAAAAGCGCGGTGATCCTTCTATATAATCATCCTATCCTGCCTCACTGATTCCAGGCCTGCTCTCTTATTTGTACATATAGGTTATGGGGAGGGCCAGTAGTGTAAGTAACTGATCTTGACACAGGTCTTGGTAGTGGTGGTCAGCTAGTGAAGAGGTCCCCACGTATTCACATCACGTAGCCTAGGATAGTAATCTCCCTACTGAATTGGAAACGTGGGAAAGTCAAACAGAAAATTGATAGGAAAAGGCAATCGAGTTTTGATAAATCTTTTCCTAAAATCCTGAGAAAGATGGTGAATCAAACCCAGAATGAGCCAGAGAACTGTCAGTGCCGGAAGAGAGGAGTGAGGGGCAAACTGTTCCTGACGGCAATAACTTCGCTAACAGCGCTGCTAATCCCGCCAGTTCAGCATCACCACCGACATCTTCACTAGCTAGTAGGCCTTCTATCGAGTCAGACTCAGCGGGAGAGGGTGACGGGAAGCAGGCAAAAGTACTCAGAGCAGGTACAATTTGCAGTTCAAGAACAAGCAAACATATAAGCCCTGGCTTGTTATGCAGAATTCAAAGTTGGGCTGTACAACACACAAAAAGTTAGGGAACTTGGGTCTAGAAACAACTGGAGGGACTAAACTAGCAAACGAGTGGGTGGAATGCACAGTAAGTTAACATCCTCTGCCTCAGACGTTGGCCCTAGTCTATGGATTTCACGTGACTGGGAATACAGATATGCATCTGTTGGTCACAGATACATTAAAAAAAAAATTGGCCTCACAATGGGCCTCAGGATCTCGTCAAGATATTTCTGTGCATTCGTTGTCTGTAACTTATGCCTGCCCATACCATAACCTCACCGACACCATGGGGCAGTCTGTTCATAACGTTGACATCATGCATTTTTATTTTTGTTGAGTATATTTAACACTCAAAATGAAAAAATAAACACTACAGCCAGTCTTCAGAACAGCCTTAGAAGGAGGCTAAACATCACAGCCACAGGTCCTCTCATGGCTTTGAACAATAAATTGACTGTCATGAGTTAAATGGACTTGACATGGGGAGAGTCATTGCGGGAGGTTTTAAAAACGAATGAAGGAAAACGTTTTCCTGTACAAACTAGTTCTGTACTGTGAAGCTAATCTGAATATGTGCTTCATATTATCACAGAATACCTATATATTCTCATGCGTGTGTTATATTCCGATATTGTGATATTTGTTCTAGTGCCACATTGATGTCTTGAAAATGATATGAAATGTGGGTCTTGTAAGCCCCAAAGCTAAGTATGTGTGCATATGCATATGGCGGGTGTTCTGCAGTGAGGTCTAAAAATGTTGCTGTACATTGATGTCTACAAAATGAGGCTATAAGAAATTCAAACTTAGCTGCAGTGCTTACCCAAGAACGGCGTAGTCTAAACTACCAACGGTCACAGCAAATTAACATTCTTAAGCTTATAATATTGTATAGAACAATCTAATGATTCATTCTATGTCATTTACAATGACATGGGGCAAAGAAAACTACGTGTTGACATACATTTCATAGCGTCCTCGTGAATTACCACCTGGATCAAGAGCCTTGCTGTCTAAAATTTTTTTGGTGTGTGCAGCAAACTGTGTGTATCATTTTTGAGTTACTTGTTTATTCATAAATGTATACATAAAGCCAATTCTACATCGGCAGATGTCACAAAGTGCTGTACAGAAACCCATCCTACAACCTCAAACAGCAAGCAAAGCAGATGTAGAAGCACTGTGGCTAGGAAAAACTCCCTAGAAAGGCAGGATATTAGGAAAAAACATAGAGAATAACCAGGCTCTGAGGGGTGGCCAGTCCTCTTTTGGCTGTGCCGGGTGGAGGTTATAAGAGTACATGGCCATTAAGACCAGATTATTCTTCAAGATGTTCAACCAGTCATAGATGACCAGCAGGGTTGTAGAGGGTGCAACAGACCAGTACCTCGGGAGTAAATGTCAGTTGTCTTTTCATAGCCGAGCATTCAGAAGTCGTGACAGCAGGTGCGGTACAGAGAGAGAGAGTCGAAAACAGCAGGTCCAGGACAAGGTAGCACGTCCGGTGAACAGGTCAGGGTTCCATAGCCGCAGGCAGAACAGTTGAAACTGGAGCAGCAGCATGACCAGGTGGACTGGAGACAGCCAGGAGTCATCAGGCCAGGTAGTCCTGAGGCATGGTCCTAGGACTCAGGTCCTCCGGGAGGGGAAGGAGAGAGGGAGAGAGAGAATTAGAGGAAGTATACTTAAATTCACACAGGACAATAGATAAGACAGGAGAATTGCACTAGATATAACAGACTGACCCTAGCACCCCGGCACATAGACTATTGCAGCATAGATACTGTAGGCTGAGACAGGGGGGGGGGCCCTGTAGCCACATCCGACGATAGCCCCAGAGAGGGCCAACCAGGCAGGATATAACCCTACCCACTTTGCCAAAGTACAGCCCGCACACCACTAGAGTGATATCAACAAACCACCAACTTAGTACCCTGAGACAAGGCTGAGTATAGTCCACAAAGATCTCCTCCACTGCACAAACCCGAGGGGGTGCAAAATCAGATAGGAAGATCACTTCTGACTCAACCCCCTCAAGTGACGCACCCTTCCTAGGGACAGCATGGAAGAGCACTAGTAAGCCACTGACTCAGCCCCCGTAATAGGGTCAGAGGCATAAAATACCAGTGGAGAGAGGGGAGCCAGCAAGGGCGGTTCATCGCTCCAGTTCCTTGCCTTTCACCTTTGCACCCCTGGGCCAGACTACACTCAATCAAAGGACCTACTGAAGAGATGAGTTTTCAGTAAAGCCTTAAAGGTTGAGACCAAGTCTGCATCTCTCACATGGATAGGCAGACCATTCTATAAAAATGGAGTGTTATAGGAGAAAACCCTGCCTCCAGCTGTTTGCTTATACTACTCGGCATTTAACATCATAGTACCCTCCAAACTCGTCATCAAGCTCGAGACCCTGGGTCTTGACCCCGCCCTGTGCAGCTGGGTGCTGGACTTCCTGACGGGCCGACCCCAGGTAGTGAGGGTAGGTAACAACATCTCCACCCCGCTGACCCTCAACACTGGGGCCCCACAAGGGTGCGTAATGAGCCCTCTCCTGTATTCCCTGTTGGCCTGTGTGGCCATGCACGCCTCCAACTCAATCATCAAGTATGCGGACAACACTACAGTGGTAGGCTTGATTACCAACAACGACGAGACGGCCTACAGGTAGGAGGTGAGGGACACTCAATGTCAACAAAACAAAGGAGATGATTGTGGACTTCAGGAAACAGCAGAGGGAGCACCCCCCTATCCACATAGATGGGACAGTAGTGGAGAGGGTAGTATGTTTTAAGTTCCTCGGCGTACACATCACGGACAAACTGAATTGGTCCACCCACACAGACAGCGTTGTGAAGAAGGCGCAGCAGCACCTCTTCAACCTCAGGAGGCTGAAGAAATTCGGCTTGTCACCAAAAGCACTCACAAACTTCTACAGATGCACAATCGAGAGCATCCTGTCGGGCTGTATCACCGCCTGGCACGGCAACTGCTCCGCCCACAACCGTAAGGCTCTCCAGAGGGTAGTGAGGTCTGCACAACGCATCACCGGGGGCATAATACCTGCCCTCCAGGACACCTACACCACCCGATGTCACAGGAAGGCCATAAAGATCATCAAGGACAACAACCACCCGAGCCACTTCCTGTTCACCCCGCTATCATCCAGAAGGCGAGGGCAGTACAGGTGCATCAAAGCTGGGACCGAGAGACTGAAAAACAGCTTCTATCTCAAGGCCATCAGACTGTTAAACAGCCACCACTAACATTGAGTGGCTGCTGCCAACATACTGACTCAACTCCAGCCACTTTAATAATGGGAATTGATGTAAAAACTTTATCACTTTATCCCCTTACACTTGTGTGTATAAGGTAGTAGTTGTGGAATTGTTAGGTTAGATTACTCATTGGTTATTACTGCATTGTCGGAACTAGAAGCACAAGCATTTCGCTACACTCGCATTAACATCTGCTAACCATGTATGTGACAAATAAAATTTGATTTGATTTGGTATTGCCAAATATCCCGGTATGGCACAAGTTCCATAGGAAGGTATGACAATCTGGATACCACCCAAGCCTACACTGCATCACCCTGCTCCAGAGGAGATAAATAACCTTTCCAGGGTACCTTCTCTCTCTCCCTCTCTTTCTCAGGGGTCATGTGTCAAGGGCATACACACAGTACAAGCCAGCCCATATATTGCACAAAGATCCCTAGACACAGCAGAATAGAAATAAGACACTCTGGGAAAAGGGAGTGATCGACAGTTCAGTGGTGATGTCCAGTGATATATTGGGATTTGTGCTGTAGCAGTGATCAGAGCAAGATGGTGGTGAATGCAGGCACAGTTGTGAATTTTGAGTTTGTTTGAATTTGCCCCCGGTCAAAGGTAAAGCACATGCTCAGAGTCTGATATCAACTAGAAGGGATTATGTATACTACACTCTATAATCCATAAAAGGACAAAATACCTGAGGCACT